>NC_133449.1:274574518-274824518 GCF_048565385.1 Saimiri boliviensis | reverse complement strand
AATAGAGAGTTGTATTCACATGAATGCCAAAATAATGCCTGATGAATAACATTATTACAGTGAATACAAATGAAATCATAATTTGCCATTTACTTAATTTGTGCTATTTAATGCTTGATAAGAATGTCAGAAGTGTTTTTTAAAATGCTCATTAAAATGGTTTATTATAATGATGAGGTAGAATTACTATTAAAAGATTAATATGAATCACGCATGTTTTGGGAAAGGATTGAAAGGGAAAATGTAGAGAAAAAAGAAAATATAACATCAAATATGGATCATGAATTTATATTTTCTGAGAATGTCATAGGAGAATTATGCAGCATTTAAAAGCACAAGGTTTATGAAAAAATGAAATATATACCTTAAGCACTCTTTAATATAAATGCATACCTAAATGTAAGAAATAAATGCTAATAAACACTTTCATATTTTCCAGATTTCAAGGTTAAGGTATATAAAATACATATTTTATTTCAATGACATACGAATTGATATAATTTATAATTATCTATTAAATATACTTTACCATACAAGAAATTGATATGCATTTCTGAAACTTTGTTTTTGGCTTTTACAGACTTTTTATGCTTAATAATGTGAAGACATTTATTCTTGCAATTTTTTTTATAAAATTATAAAACACATTTCATATTATAGACACAGTATGCATCCTTTATTTATATAAATACTGTTTATTTGTAATATCCAATTTCCATTGCTTTTGAATGTTATCAGGAAAGTTTTTAGGGTAAAATAATATAGTCTCTAGAATTGATCAGTTTTAGTTTCAGGAGGAATATTCACAAGCAACGTCAAAATGAGAAATGAAAAATTATCTGCTGAATTTGGCTCCTGTATTTTGAAAAGCAGCTTATATAAGCAAACCCAAAATTCTATCATCTGATAGAATAACAAGCATGTTTTCACACATTGAATATTTTAATCCTATTTGTCAGTTTGTTAGCTTGCTTTTCCAAATCTCGCATGTAAACTGGTCCACAGAATCTCTGGTTAACTTAAGTCTAGCAAAAAGAAATGGGTCTCTGACACTAGGCTGTTAAAAGGTCAGCAAGAGTGACAGCTTCAGCATCTCAATTGCAGATTTTCAGCTAAAAGCCAACTGATGTCAAGATTAAGTCAAAGCTGAGACCTCATCATAATAAACAGATTGTCAAAACAGGAAAGCAGTGCGCAGTTTAGAATAGGAAGCCTAAGAAGCTGGCTTTATGTAAATCTGAGAGCATGTCAGAGATCTGAGGGGCCCTCAAAAGCCAAGCCTACCTCTTTGCCGTTGATACATTAAATCTTGGAAGTTTGTTGATCTTCCACATATAATGAAAGAGAGAGAGAGATGCTTTTGTGTCTGTGGTGATGGTTTGGGATGGGGGGAGTGTTTAACATACATCAGCTTTCAGATAATTTATTCATTTTGACATCTCTAATAAACATAGAAGTAATAACAATTAGAAGAAGGAATGGAAGCAAATGCCAGTAATTTAGTGATATATTGATGCTGTATCAACAAGCAGGAAATGACGCTGATGGTGGAAATGCAAACCAAAGATGAAATTGGCATATGGAGAATTTTTCTCATTTAAAACTATATCTTGAGAATTATTCAGGGCAAAGATAACTTTAAAAAGAAACTGAAATAAACGTTGTAAAATTAATAGCAGATATTATTGGAAAGGGGCTTTGGATCAATTTACAGAGCTGTAGGGGTATCTTGAAATGATATGATTGCATATGGAAATTCAGGATATATCCAAAAAACTTACCATAATTTACAATGAAATATCATTTGCCATCACATATGCACACAGTAAACTACGACTAATATATATTGACCGTAGATTGTGCGCAAGACTCTCTTATAGGTTTTTGAAATCAATTAGACAATCAAAAACAAATTCTGCCTTTAAGGTGTGCACATTTTCACAAGCTGGAAGGTGGTAAGGGATATGTAAAAATATACATGTTGCAATGGGAATTTCGATGCTGTGTGTGTGTGCGCACATGAGCACATGCATGGGTGCATGGGCATGTATGTGTGTGTTTTTGTGTGTGTTGAGACAGTTGCAATTTTATTTCATTTTTATTATTTATTTATCTGTATTTTTATGTTTTGAGATGGAGTCTTTCTCTGTCACCCAGGCTGGAGTGCAGAGGCCTGATTTCAGCTCATTGCCACCTTCACCTCTCAGGTTCAAGCAATTCTTCTATTCAGTCTCCTGCATAGCTGGGATTCCATGCTCACACCACCATTCCCAGCTAATTTATTTATGTATATATTTTTAGTAGGGATGGGGTTCCACCATGTTGGCTAGGCTAGTCTCAGTTTCCTGAGCTAAAGTGATCTTCCCACCTCAGCCACCCAAAGTGCTGATTATAGGCATGAGCTACTTTGCCACACCAAGAGTTGCAATTTTAAATATAATACTATGTTCAAGGCAAGATTAATTGATAAAACATTTTGCAAAGATCTGTGGAATACTACCATGAAAACATTAAATAATAATTTTAAAATCATAAATTGATTAAATTTAAAATATATAAATGAGAAACTGATGAAAAAGTGATGGATAAATGGGCAGATACATGTTAAAGCAAATGTAATAAAATATTAAATGGGAGTTAGTGGATATTCCCTGTAAATTTCTTTCACCTTTGCAGAATGTTTAAACATTTTAAATAAAATTTTGGAACAAAAAATGTAGAAGGATTTTCTCTGTACACACATTTTCTAATTTTTACATATCTTCGTTTTCTTTCTTTTTTCTTTCCCAGTCCTTATGCCTCTATTTCTAAAAATTACATATGAAAATTTATTTTAAATTATATTCTGTGTTCTACTATCTTGGCAACCATTAATTTCCAGAAATAATGTTTACTTTTCTCACATGACTTTACATTCAGAACTTCACTTTTAAACAGTAAGATATTCTTTAACTTTCCTTGCTAAATTTCAGAGCATGAGGAAAACAGAGGCTAAGCCTCAGATAAAGTCATCCAATGAAGTTTAAATATCAAAAAAAAAAAAAACTCTAGACGAAACTAAGTGTTTTTTTTTTTTTTTTCAAAAGATAGACAGTAATACTTGCTTAATCACTTTCAAAGTTTTACCTGATTCCAAAAAATAGAATGACTTGAATATGACAAAGACTAATTGTAAACTATGCATTTAATTTACAGGCAGATTTTAAAATAGTAAACTCATAATTGCATTTTATAGTGTACTGAATAATGTCCCTAAAATTAGAGCGCATATAGCTCATGCTATCAATGATTATGTGAGTTAAAACCAAAAAACCCAGCTTCCTTTTTAAAAAACCTTATTCCTATATGAATACACTTCTTAAAGATAAAGAAATTATAATTAAAGAAAAGAGAAGAATCTTTCATTTCTAAATACTGGCTCCTGTGAGGGCAAAATACCTTATATCCTGTCCCAAGAACATAATGGATACTTTTGTTGAAATACTTAAGAGATTATAGCTCAAAATACAGGTAATAGAGCTGCATCAAGTCAATGCATATTGATGTGTTTCTCTTTTGCTACCATATACATTATGCTATTCTAGTGTGAGGAGGCAATGTCTCCTTCCCATTTTTCTTATTCTTGTGATTTATTTTTTCTCACCACTCTCTCTTCCTTTATGTTACCACAATGAATTTCAGTGATTTTAAGTGGTAATTTTTTTAAGAGAATATGGGTACATGATCACATCTTTCGCGTTTTAGCTAAATGACCTATTCCTTCATTCCCATTAAACTTCAATTTTCTTATCTTTAAAAGTAGATAATAATAGTGACCCTTATGAAATGTTGGCAAGAAGGATACAATAATAGATTCCAGGGATATGAAGGGTGGCTGATATTACCGAATTTTATTTATTATCACCATACTAGGCACCGATGTGGTATTCTGACAGTTTAATGGGAGAGTTACATTTTTAGCTTTTTTCTTTTTAAAGTTTATCTAGCATAATTTATATAATATAATACATTCAGCCATTTTAAGTGCTATACTTTCTCAAAGACATTTGTTTTTCCTTCATAAGTTCCATGTTGCTGTTTACCTCTGGCTAATCATGTGTTCAAACTTTAACAAAACATTTTATATACCTTATAACAAAAAATTGATTTTTTAAATGTTTTATAAAAATTAATACCCCTAATTTAACAATACGTGAATTTATAACCCATCAGTATCATTAGCAGCATGAAAAATTAATAAATGGCATTAATAATGTCATTTTAATTAAAATGGTTGAACTTTTTTTTAATCACTCCCAATATTTAAGGTAATATTATATGTTGTTAATTATAAAAGCAAAGATAAACTTGAAATAATAGACTGACATTTGGAACATGTTTAAATTTATTTAAAATTATAAAATAGTGTAATCGATATAAATTTATAGGATAACCAAAACCCTTCCTTGAAATTACTCTTAGATGAAAAAGCAACTTGGGCAAGGCTTTGTCTCCTCCCTAGGAGGCCCATATTTAGTTACTAATCTTGATGGAGGTTAAATGCCTGACCATTGTGCTTCAAGATCCGTTCATCCTAACTCAAAACTGATCTTTGGACAAGGTAAGTCCTTTATTCCAAGGCCATCCAAGTCTTACTCCCCACTCTGTCTAATCTTGCTTCCTTCCCTGAAACAGGCATTCTTTCTGAGAATAAAACTGTCTTGGCAAAAATCAGAACAATGAGAAAATTCTAACAGTGAAAAGGATCTGATCTAACCAACTCCATTTTGCCTTCATCTTGCAAACTACCTTTGGTTATTTCTGGGTTTGGCCCATGCTATCTTTGGGAAAAATTTGGTTTATAGTTTAAATGATGATAGCCCTTCCCCTCCATTAAACCACCTTTATAAAACTAATGAAAGATCACCACGTTAGAAGGATGAGAGAAGCCAGAATTATGCTAAGATATAGGCATTACACGATGAGCAGGCATTATTCTTCAAGTCACATAATTTGCAACTTCCCCAATAACTTCTGCAGATAAAATCACTGTTGCAGAACCTAAGACTGGCCTTTTGAGATCTCTTTCAGGCTTTTCCATCTCTGATGACTAGATGGCCCCACCCAGTCCATGACACTTGACTGAACTAGTGCTATGGCCCCCACTCAGAAGGGGGCTAAATGCATAGGGACTATTTTCCACATCCTTATGATTGCATCTCCAACCAATCAACAGCACCCATTCCCTAGCCAGCCCTCTCCCTAAGCAACCATCTCTGCAAATCCTTAACCTCCAAATTCCGGGGAAGGCTGATTTGAGCAATAAGAAGATTCCAGTCACCCTTTTAGCCAGCTCTGTGTATTGAACTTTATTTCTATTGCAATTCCTCTGTCTTGCCATCAACTCTATGTGGGAAGTGGGCAAAAGAACCTATTCAGAAGTTATGAGATCACACCTCAAACATCTGCTTCTCCATTGATCTCAGATAACCAAATCCTATTTTCTGGGGAACCAAAGGTGAATGATTCTTAGAAAAAACAAAAATATGGTATTTCTAGGTACTTGAAAAATTACCATTATGCTTTATATGAAAATAGGTAACTACAGTGAATTTCCATTTTATCTACAATATCCAGGCAAGTGCTTTGGCTGTAATTCTAACTCAACTAGTGCCAGCAGTGTGGTCTTCTATGTTACTATAATTTCTTTAATTTTCTTATATGCCTAATGTATTATTCATAGTGCAAACTCGTGATATAATGAACTAAATAATGTAAGAAAGCACAGTTAATGACTGCACTAACTTAGGTTAAACATTCTGAGTTAGGGCATGTTTTAGTAGATAAATATAGGATACATGTTCATCTTTTAATAACAACAGTATTCATGGAGGAAATTCTATAAATTATTTGCATTTGAAACACAGTCTCAACTTCAGTTCCAAAATAAGAACAGAGACATAAATGAGCTTCATATTTATGCTTGAATCAACTGAACAACCTCAGCAACCAGTAGATGGCTTAAGAAAAAAACAATGCTGTTCACTTCTGACATGCAAGAATTCAAAGTACACTTATGAAATTTATTTTTAATGCTTGTAAGAGTAATGTAGTAAGAAAATCTCATTGCTATCCTGTCAACACTCAATTGTAAGCTGTAATGTCAAAGACTGCATAGTTTCTTATAGTTCTATGAAATACAGCACAAACTTAAGAAGTGATGAGAACATCAAAAATGGGTAACAAACACTGAATGCTGGTAGTTTCAAAAACTCAGTTTTTCTCAGAAGAAGAAACAAAAATTACAGGTGAATTCTTACAGTATTAACTCCTTAACAAAGGCCCTACTAAATAATAGCTTCTGGAAAACTTTTGATTTTACATTTTTCTTCCTTTCACACTGTGATTCTGTACTCTATTTCACAGAACAATGCTCCACTGAATGCTGTCACTCCCACAAATGGTATGGTAGCTGTCAGTGATTTTCAAAGGAAGCTGAATAATATGTACATATCATATTTTAATGTGTTCAAAACACACAGACCTTTTTGGTGTTAATAAAGAATACAAAATGTGACCATAAGGTGACACATGGCTCATGCTGTGGGGCCAAACAGCATGAAACCACAAGCTTCATTAGTGATTCTTCTCATAGCAGCTGGCCAATGGATCATGAAAATGAATCAGAGATATTAGGATTTTTTTTTCTTTTTTCATTTTCTGCATTCACAAGCAATTATAAACAGTTGGATTTCGCATGTGGATGGGTTTATTTCAACTCTGCTTTTTACTTTATAGGTTTCCATTCTAAAATCATATACCCTAACTCATGCATTTGTTACAGATAACAAACCAGTTTGAAGCTCTTGTTGACTATCTTCCAGGAAAAATGCATGTTAAGAAATATGCCTTTCCTTTAAGTTGAAAAAAAAATCCCTCAGTTGTTCTGAAGTAAGCCAAACTTTTCTTATTAAATATAAAATGAGTGCATGCATTATATTCTCAAAATAATAAAGACTATAAATCTGAATTTATACCTAACCTCATTTATTAGAGCTGTACTGCTATTCTCTTCTCAGACTCCACAAAAGTGAAGAAAGCAGAAATTCAAATTAATTAATTTGCTATCCATAAGAAACTTTTTGTATCACACTATTCAATACTGGGAATACTGTGGTTTGGATGCACAGTGTTTCTGAATGAGCATCCCTTCAACATAATATTCTCCAGATGTGAAAAGAAGAGTACTTACCACAGAAAGGAAAAAAAAAGAAGAAAAAAAAAACTTTCATCAGGAATATTAATTACTCTCAAAGTATCAGCTAAAATTAGTTGGAGATCCAAAAGTAAGTTTAGTCATCAGTTGTATTCACTTTCTTTTTGTATGGACTTGTCCAATATTACCTGACCCAGCCAACACTGTTCAGTAAATAAATTATTGCAAAATAAAGTCTTATTTATTCTTTGAAGGTACTTTTAACTACCTGAATTTAAGCCATTTGTATTGTGAAATCAGCATGATGATTTAACAAATGATATTCAACTACCTTCGAAAAAGAACTACACAATCAATTATATAATTGACTAGTTTTGCTTCCACTGTAAGCCAGGGAAAGTAGCTTGATTAAAAAGTATTTAGAATTGTTAAAAATTAATAATTCCTGCAGCCTATTTTACGTACAGCATGACTTGAGCTTTAGAAATGCCTGTATAAACATCTAGTAATATATTTCGGAAATAAAAATAAATTGAAAGGCATTATATTTAAAAGTCTTTTTCAAAAGTTAAAAAAAATAAAAAAATGATACAGGATTGTTACCTATTATTCTAAAGTACTGTGTAATTATACTCATCATGTAATCTACCGTGTTATGTTCCATGTCTATCTCAGGAAATAACGTAAGACTCATATCATACATTATTTCCTGAGATAATGAAGTTTGGTTACTTATTTCGCTTGAATAGTCATGACTTAACTTCATTTCTGTCAGAGTTAACCTTTTTGCCTAGAGGGATTTCTCAGGCTGATTATTTAGGGCCAGATTTCTCTCATTAAAAATGCCATTGAATACCCTTTATTTCTTTCTCTTGCCTGATTGCCCTGTCCAGAACTTCCAATACTATGTTGAATAGGAGTGGTGAGAGAGGGCATACTTGTCTTTTGCTGGTTTTCAAAGGGAATGCTTCCAGCTTTTGCCCATTCAGTATGATATTGGCTGTGGGTTTGTCATACATAGCTCTTATTATTTTGAGATACAGTCCCTCAATACCTAGCTTATTGAGAGCTTTTAGCATGAAGGGCTATTGAAATTTGTCAAAGGCCTTTTCTGCAGTTATTGAGATAATCACGTGGTTTTTGTCATTGGTTCTGTTTACGTGATGGATTATGTTTATTGATTTGTATATGTTGAACCAGCCTTGCATCTCTGGGATGAAGTCAACTTGATCATGGTGGATAAGCTTTTTGATGTGCTGCTGGATTCAGTATGCCAGTATATTTTATTGAGGATTTTCACACTGATGTTCATCAGGGATATTGGCCTGAAATTTTCTTTTTCTGCTGTGTCTCTGCCAGGTTTTGGTATTGGGATGATACTGGCTTCATAAAATGAGTTAGGGAGAAGTACCTCTTTTTCTACTGTTTAGAAAGATTTCAGAAGGAATGGTGACGGCTCCTGTTTGTACCTCTGTTTGATTTGGCTGTGAATCCATCTGGCAGATGATGTGATTGTATATTTTGAAAACTCCATTGTCTCAGCCCCAAATCTCCCTACACTGAAA
Source organism: Saimiri boliviensis (assembly GCF_048565385.1). Taxonomy (NCBI): domain Eukaryota; kingdom Metazoa; phylum Chordata; class Mammalia; order Primates; family Cebidae; genus Saimiri; species Saimiri boliviensis. The sequence continues at coordinate 274,815,758 of NC_133449.1, read as the reverse complement.
AGCAACTTCAACAAAGTCTCTAGATACAAAATCAAAAATCACAAGCATTCTTATTCACCAGTAATAGGCAAACAGAAAGCCAAATCATGAGTGAACTCTCATTCACAATTGTTACCAAGGGAATAAAATACCTAGAAATACAACTTACAAGGTATCTGAGGGACCTCTTCAAGAACTACCAACCACTGCTCAAGAAAATAAGACAGGACACAAACAAATGGAAAAACACTCCATGCTCATGAATAAGAAGAATCAATATCACGAAAATGGCTATACTGCCCAAAGTAATTTATAAATTGAATGCTACCCCCATCAAGATACCATTGACTTCCTTCACAGAATCAGAAAAAAACAAATTTAAAATTTATATGGAACCAAAAAAGAGCATATATGGCAAAGACAATCCTAACGAAAAATAACAAAGCTGGAGATATCATGCTACCTGACTTCAAACTATGCTATAAGGCTACAGTAACCAAAACAGCATGGTACTGGTAAGAAAGCAGACATATAGACTAATGGGAAAGAACAGAGGCCTCTGAAACAACACCACACATCTACAACCATCTGATCTTTGACAAACCTGATGAAAACAAGCAATAGGAAAAGGATTTCTTATTTAATAAATGGTGTTGGGAAAACTGGCTAACCATATGCAGAAACTGAAACTGGACCTCTTCCTTACACCTTATACAGAAATTAACTCAAGATAGATAAAAGACTAACTGTAATGCCTAAAGCCATAAAACCCTAGAAGAAAGCCTAGGCAATATCATTCAGGACATAGGATAGGCGAAGACTTCATGACTAAAACACCAAAAACAATGGCAACAAAAGCCAATATTGACAAATAGAATCTAATTAAACTAAAGAGCTTCTGTACGGCAAAATAAACTATCAGTGTGAACAGGCAACCTACAGAATGGGGGAAAATTTTTGTAATCTATCCATCTGACAAAGGGCTAATATCCAGAATCTACAAGGAACTTAAAAAAATTTACAAGAAAAAAACAAACGACCCCATCAAAAAGTGGGCAAAGGATATGAACAGACACTTCTCAAAAGAAGACATTTATGTGACCAATAAACATATGAAGAAAGCTCATCATCACTGGTCATTAGAGAAATGCAAATCTCTAATGACCACAATGAAATACCATCTCATGACAGAATGGCGATCATTAAAAAGTTAGGAAACAATAGATGTCGGAGAGGATGTGGAGAAACAGGAACTCTTTAACACTGTTGATGGGAGTGCAAATTAGTTCAATCATTGTGGAAGACACTGTAGCAACTCCTCAAGGATCTAGTACTAGAAATACCATTTGATCCAGCAATCCCATTTGATCCAGCAATCCCATTACTGGGTGCATACCCAAAGAATTATAAGTTATTCTAGTATAAAAACACATGCACAAGTATGTTTATTGCAGCACTATTCACAATAGCAAAGACTTGGAACCAATCCAAATGTCATCAATGATAGATTGTATAAAGAACATGTGGCACATATACACCAAGGAATACAATGAAGCCATAAAAAGGATGAGTTCATGTCCTTTGCAGGGACATGGATGAAGCTGGAAACCATCATTCTCAGCAAACCAACACACAAACAGAAAAACAAACACCGCATGTTCCCACTCATAAGTGGGAGTTGAACAATGAGAACACATGGATACAGAGAGGAGAACATCACACATAGGGGCCTGTTTGCAGGGGCAAGATAGAGGTGGAATAGCATTAGGAGAAATATCTAATGTAAATCATGGGTTGATGGGTGAGCAAACCACCATGGCACATGTATACCTATGTAACAATCCTGCATGTTCTGCATACGAATCCCAGAACTCAAATTATAATTTAAAAAAGCCATTAAAATTTCCCAAATTATAAAAGTACAGGCCAGATTAAATCTATTAACAATCTTTCACAAACTTCTTATATTCAGGTTATTTTAGTTCTTTCCCATTTTGTACTGGCCTCATATACAATTATATATAATATTGCTACATCCTTTACTGTAAAATGCCTCTAGTGAAGGTCCATGGTGACTTGCTGTATGCCAAATCTAAAGAGCATAAAAATTCTTTCATCTCAGGTGAATATAACTGTCCAAAGGCTTCACCATGCCCGCTGCCTAGACAGACCTGATTCATCAAGACAGGGCAATTGCAACAGAGAAAGAGTAATTCAAGCAGAGCAAGCTGTGCAAGACATCGACTTTTATTATTACTCAAATTAGTCTCCCTGAAATCTCACGGATGACAGCTTTTAAGGATAATTTGGTGGGTAGGGGCCCAGTGACTTGGGAATGTTGATTGGTTGACTCGGGGAAGAAATCATAGGGAGTCAAAGTGGTTTTCTTCTGCTGAGTTAGTTCCTTGGTGGGGGCTGCACAATTGATTGGCAGGTCGAGGTGGGGCCATCTGATTTTTGGAAATATGAAAAACTGTAAAGACACCTCAGAAGGTCAATTTTAGGTTCACAACAGTGATGTTAGCTTCAAGAGTGATTGAGGAAGTTGCAAATTTTTTGACCTCCAGAATAATTGGCTAGTAATATTTGGAATTCCAGCCCCTCTCATTTTGACTTGGTGGCTGGTGGCTTTTCACTTGTTTTTCAAGAACACCTTAGCCTTTTGGGAAGGGCTATTCTATATAAACTATACACTAAATTTCTTCCCAAATCTAGTTCGACCTATGCCCAGGAATGAACAAGGACAGTTTAGAGGTTAGAAGCAAGATGGGGTCAGTTTAGTCTAGTATATTTTACTATCATATTTTCTCAGTTACGATTTTTGCAAAGTGACTTCTTGAGCTTTGCACAGCATTTAATAGAGATGACATTTTACTTCTTGAAACATACTAACTTCTTGTCTTCCATTGTAACCAACGAATGAGTTCACCTTGTCTGCTGCTTAGACAGAGCCAATTTATAAAGACAAGAGAATTGCAATCAAGAAAGCATAATTCACCCAGAGCTGGCTGTGAGAGAGACCATAGTTTTATTATTGCTCAGATAGTCTCACCAAGAGTTCAGGGAGCAGAGTTTTCAAAGACAATTTGGTGGATAGGGGAAGGCAGTGAGCTGGGAGTGCTAATTAGTCAGAGACATAAAGCTGTCTTCTTGTGCTGAATGAGCTCCTGGATTGGGGCCACAAGATCTGATGAGCCAGTTCACTATCTAGGCAGTGCTAGTTGATCCATCAAGTGCAGGGTCCACAAAATATCCCATGTCCTGATCTTAGTAGCAGTTTAGGGAGGGTTACAATCTTGCAGCCTCCAGTGGCATGACTCTTAAACCATATTTTCTAATCTTGTGATTAATGTTAGTCCTACAAAGGCAATCTAGTCCCCGGGAAAGAAGGAGGTCTGCCCTGGGAAAGGGCCCCTATTGACTTTGCCTTAAACCACAAACTATCAACGATGTTTCTCTCGAAGTTATTTCAGCCTATACCCAGGAATGAACAAAGACCATCTGGAGCTTAGAAGCAAGATGGAGTCAGTTAAGTTAGATCTCTCTCACTGTCTCAGTCACAATCTTGCAAACGTGGCTTCACCATGACACCATAATTGTATCATTTTCTTCCCCATTCATAGTACATTTCCTCTCGGTCACATGTGCTGCTTCTAGTTCACTGAGCTAGAGATCCCTAGAGTTGATGGTATACTGTCACATTAGTTTTACTCTCATAGAGGAATCTTCTCTAGTCACAAGATTCTAACATCTATATGTAGATGACTTCACATTTATATCTTTACTCATCTGGGTGCCTTGAATTCCAGATTCATAAATCCCATGGTTACCTTGATAACTCCATGCTGTTGTCTCATACATTTTTTAAGGTAAAAAGTCCAAATTTGATTCCTGACTTTACTGCACAACAGTCTTGTTTTTTTTCTCATCTTAAGGATGCCACAGCTCACCCAATTGCTCAAACCAAGTGGAATAAACTTAATTCTTCTTTTCATCTAATTTCTCATAATGTGTTTATTTTGAAGAATTATCAGACTTATCCTCAAAAAATAAAAGATAGGTAATCAATGATTCCTGTTTTTTAGTGTTGGCACTTTAATCAAAGGATTGTTTACCTCGTGAACTAAATTAATAATCTTCTAATTGATTTCTCCGATTCTGCTATTGCCTCTATATAAATCAATTTATTCATAGCATGTTAATCTAATAGCTTCTGTGATTAAAATATGCCAATGGCTTTTTCTATCATTAAAATAAAATCCAGGCTTATTTATATGCTTTCAATGTCTTACTTAGATCATCTAACTCCTGAATAGTTCCACACCATTTTGATTAACACCTGCCTTTACGCTTACTATTCTCCAAGCACATCTTTCCTTCTGATGCATAAGCATCTCAAATTCATTTCACATTTTTAGATTTGGGAGTCTCAAGACCCTCTGCCAGATATTCTCTTAACATGTTTACTGCAGTGACAGACCCCTGTCCTTCAGAAACCAGCTCAAATATCACCTTCTCAGGTGATATTACATTCACACATTTTATTCTATTTATTATGCAACATTAATTATCATTTTGCACTGCTTTATTCCTTCTTTCACTTTTTTATTGCCTGTCTCCCCGATCAGAATCTAAACAGTATCCCAACAAAAAATGTGTCTTGTTCTCAGCTCTATCCTGAGACATAGGTATCAGATTACTAAGATGTGCCTAATAAATATTTATTTTTCAACTATATAGATGAATTGTTTTATTATTTCTCTCTTTATACAAAAAAATAAATAAATAAATAACCGAAGACAGTTTAGCAGTCCTACATGTTAATCCCTGCTCCATTAATGGCTGGCTTTTCTCCCATAAATGTGCCTAAATCTCTTCACTTCTCTGTGCCCCAATTTTCCTGAGGGATTGAACTAAATCACATCAAAGCTCCTTTTCTATGATTCTGTTTCAATAAGCAAAGGAGTCTATAAACTATAGTATTACATTTATTTTACATTTCATTTCATATCTTTTCCTAAGATTAAGATATAGCACAGAATCTCATTGCCTTGGAAAGTGTGAGGAAATTCACACCTAGATAAAGTAGAAATGCAGAGCTTGTGGCTTTCATTCTCTGTTTTTCTTTTAGATCTTTCCATTTCTGCAGTTTTCTAGACATGCTGATGTTTAAAATCATCCCTGCCATTAGAATTCTGAAATTGCTTTTATCCTTTTATTCTTTTTTTTTTTTTTTTTTAAAGAGGCTTGCTCTGTCACCCAGGTTGGTATGCAGCAAAGTGATCTCCGCTCACTGCAACCTCTGCTTCCTGGGTTCAAGTGATTCTCCTGCCTCAGCCTCCCAAGTAACTGGTATTACAGGAGCATGCTACCACACTCAGCTAATTTTTTGTATATTTAGTAGAGATGGGATTTCACGGTGTTAGGCTTCTCTGGATCTCATGACCTCATGAGCTGCCTGCCTCGGCCTCCCAAAGTGTTATCTTTTTATTCTGTAAATCTTCTTTATAGTCCCATTCTTCGTGGGTTTCCAACTCATCAATTTCAAAAACGCTTTCAATGATTTTGCTTACAAATGTAAACAGGAGCTCACTTTAACTGTCTGCACAAGTAGATGCTGAAGTAGATGAGGTGCTGAACACATCTACCAGAGTGAAAGCCTTTCTATGAAGGGCCCTTCTCGCCCTCCAACAGAGACCACACTGGCTTGCAAAGCTAATTGCTTCCTTATCCTTGTATCAGTATTTTTAAATCTACATCTGTGTTGAAAGACTTACAAAAAGAAGGATGATATTCTGTTTTTTCAAGTTTGCACAACAAAAATGTCCTTTGCCCATTTTGCACCAGGTGCATTTTTAGTGAGTGCACTGCTAGATGGGCTCAGCCTGGGCAAAAGCAATCAAGAATGTCATGATGTTGCTTTAATACAAATTTCTGATTTGGCACAGCCCTTTTACAACCATTTCCTATTAAAAGTTTGGGAATCAAGAAGCCTTTTTACAGCAAAATCTTTGGGCCAACTATGATTCACTAGCAATAAGCACTTCACATCATGTCTGCAATCATTATCAAGAGACTTGATTTGTACACATGAATGGAAGCTTCTTTTGGTTTTCCAGTTGCCAATTCAGTCATCTCCACTCCCAGATGTTAATCACCATCATATAGCATCAGATTAAGAAATGAAAGAAAAAATATCCTCATTTACTGTCTGAAGAGGAGTATATGTATATTCTACAGGGATAAAAATTGCATACTAATAAAGTAGAAGACATTTTATTTTATATTTATATCTTGCTTCTGAATGATATCAATTTCCTTCAGGATGCTTGACTTATGTTCTCTTAAAAAGTGTATTACAATCACAATTCAATTTCTACTTGGTAAACTGTTGGACTTTAAAAATATTCTCACGTAAATAATAAATAGTCTTGGTAACAAAAGAAATGATAAGATGTTGACACACTTATATATTGATTTATCCTTCCAGTGCAAGGTTCTGGGTTTCATATTTATCACAGTTTTATGTGAACCTTTTCACATTCTTCTCTGTAATTATACATATGGACTTACATGCAGTTATTTTGTTTTACTTTCAGTGATATTCTGAGATATATAATGTATAAGCAAATATATACGGCATATAATAAACTTACAATAGATATATTTTATTTTTCCTACTTAATATCTTTTACCTATATTCTTGCCAATAGTTTACAATTCTAAATAGGCGTATTTCTTATGATGAATGTTCCATGATTATTTACTGTCAGTCTTCTATTTATAAACATTTAAGTGGTTATATACATTTTGCAATTGCAAACTTTTTTCCTAGATAGTAACGCACCTGTAGTTTTTTTTTTTTTTTTTTTTTTTTTAGGCTTTTTAAGTTTTGATTTCCACAGGTTCAAGGCTGAACTTCTATTTTTAAAAATAATGTACATATCTTAATTGATTCTCCCACATTTCTTTTCTGAATAAATTTTAACAGTAATTGTCAGTATCCTGAGCTTACTCAGTGCTCCCGAGATTACTATTCTTTGTTGAAGGCAAATAATTCATTGATATTTTAATTTATAATTAATAATGTCAAATTAACTTATTTTTATCAAAGTGGTTGCTAGCTATATAGTTCTGTATACTTCTAGCTAAAGAGAACACATCTTTATATTTGATAATTTTTAATGATAAACGTTCTTATCATCATATTCCTACTTTTAGAATGTAAACTAAGTGAATATGTATTTTAAAAAATCTATGGAAGTCATGGTGCAATTTTCTTACTAGCAATAATACTTACTAGTAAATAACTATTGTTTTATTAACAATGCTAATCAGTGTATAATGTATCCTAAGAGGTGTTTTCTTTAGCAATTTGTTATAAAATATTTAAGATCTATGGAGTGTGTAAAACTATTTCCAGGAATATCTGCATGTGTACCATCCAGTATACAAATAAGTAAATAAAACCTTACCAAGTCAGTTGAAGTCATATGTGTACTCTTTATCAATTGCATAAACTCTTTTTGATAGAGATAACCAGTATCTTGAAATTGCTGTTTCTTATTTTCATGCATTTCTGAATATTTTGTAACATATATTATTAAATAGTTAATCAAATAATATAGTACTGCATTCTTTACATGTTTTTTTTTAACTTTAAAAATAAAATATTAATACACAATGTCAGGGGTCCCCAGCCCCCAGGCCACAGACTGGTACTGATCTATGGACCATTAAGAACCAGGCTGCACAGCAGGAGGTGGGTGGTAGGCAAGTGAGCTTACAGCCTGAGCACCACTTCCTATCAGGTCAGCTGTGGCATCAGATTCTCATAGGAGCTGGAACCCTATTGTGAACTGCATGTGGAAGGATCTACGTTGCTCACTTCTTATGATAATCCAATGCCTGATGATCTGAGGTGGAACCATTTTTCCCCACAACTATCCCCCCAATATCTGTGGAAAGAATGTCTTTCATGAAACTGGTCTCTGGTGCCAAAAAGATTGAGGACTGCTGTTTTATGTGCTCTTCTGGAATTTGTTTCTATTTCTCAATACTAGCTTTAATATTTTCACTAATGTAATCTAGTTTACTCTATGACTAGTATTTTATTCTATGGATATACCCATCATTTATTTGCCCACTTTGTTTTTGATTGACATAGAGTTTGTTTCCAAAATATTGCTTTAGTAAACTACGTTGTTACTCATGTATTAAACATTCTTTATTTTTTTATTTTTGCAAATGTGTGAGGATTCTTTTGCATTATAGACTAGAGGTGGAGTTGCTGGATTGTAGGCTGTAAACATCCAAACTCTATTATACATTGCAAAATATTTTTCATAAGTGCAATTGTTATTTTCAAAATAATATATCAATGTCTTGGAAATGTATTCTATCACATAAAAGTTAAAACTAGTTTTTATTTTAAAACTTAGAATTTTGTTATGCATTGTGTTTATAAATTACTTTTTTTGCTGTTACTAACATTTGGATATTTAAATCTCAAGAAATAGTACTTATTTCCTTCCATTATGAATTTTTATTTTATTCATTTTTTTTTCTTTTTTGAGATGGAGTCTCATGCTGTTGCCCAGACTGGAGTGCAATGGTGCAATCTTGGCTCACTGCAACCTCAGCCTCCTGGGTTCAAAGGATTCTCCTGGGTCAGCCTCCCAAGTAGCTGGGATTACAGGTGCCCACCACCATGTCCAGCTAATTTTTTTGTATTTTTAGTAGAGACGGGATTTCACCATGTTGCCCAGGCTGGTCTGAATCCTGACCTTGTAATCTACCCACCTCAGCCTCCCAAAGTGCTGAGATTACAGGTGTGAACCACCGTGCTCAGCCATTTCATTGTATTTTAACAGTTTTATTTATATAGTTCATCCCTCTTATGAATTGTATTTCTAAGTAATTTCATGGATTTCTGTTACAATTGTGCATAGGGTTTTCAAAATAATTTCAGCTGACTATGGGCTGTATATCTTGCTCTTTTTTCAGTAAGTTAATCAAATCCTCTAATCTTAGAAGTTTTCATGTGAGTTATGCTGGTTTTCATAATATCTATTTTATTATTTCCAATGACGTTAGTCTTGCTTAATATTTAAAATAATTTAATTAGACATATAGGCAGTATGATTTAAGTTTTTCAGCACAACAAACATTAATAAATAATGAAGAAATAAATTTCATTTACTGTAATAAATATTTACTTTAGAAAGCATAATTTGGCTGGATACAGTGGCTCACACCTGTAATCCCAGCACTTTGGGAGGCCTAAGCAGATGGATCATGAGGTCAGGAGTTCAAGACCAGTCTGCCAAGATGGTGAAACTCCATCTCTACTAATAATACAAAAATTAGTCAGATGTGGTGGCGTCCACCTGTAGTGACAGCTACTCCGGAGGTTGAGGCAGACTAATTGCTTGAACCTGGGAGGCGGAGGTTGCAGTGAGCTGAGATTGTGCCATTGCATCCAGCCTTGGAGCCAGAGTGACACACCATCTTAAAAAAAGAAAGAAAGAAAGAAAGAAAGAAAGAAAGAAAGAAAGAAAGAAAGAAAGAAAAGAAAAGAAAGAAGAAAGCATAATTTGTTCTCAATTCAATTATGGCAAATATTTATTTTAAAAAATAAGATTTGTTTTTTCTGAAATAGGGCAAATTAACATTTCAAAAAAGGAAACAATAAATATTGCCACTCAATTAAGGTGGCCTGTGCTACTATTCTAGATGCCCTTAAAGAGAGATTAATTTGAGGTAAAATATGTTTATAGCATCCAAATAGATGTGTTGAGAAATCACATCAGAGTAAACTGGACAGAAGCTTTTGGAACACGACAGCATTGAAGCTTAGGTGCAAAGTGAAGTGTTGAATTCCAGTTTAAATTCTGATTTTGAAATTTATGGCTATGTGAAATTGGAGAGTCAATTATTCTCTCTGATACAAAGATTAGTTGTCTGTAAAATGAGGACTTTCAATTACATATAAGCTAAACTAGTTTAATCATTGCTACTTCTGTATATAAGACAGAGCGTAAGTGTAAAACACGCAGAGTGAGATGTATGAATTTTCTTTTTCTGGATGCAATGGCATTCAATAAGCAGAGAAGTGTGAATGATTATTAGAGCTAATTCTTGAAGGAATCATGAAAATCTGAGCTCTGTCTTGTTGATTCTATCTAATAGTGAGGTAGTTAATGTAACAGTCTATCTCTTCAACTCATACAAACAAAAGTAATGAGATGTCCAAAAGTGAGCCATGAACTTCAGCAACACATTCTTTTCCTGTTTTAGGACATAACAAATGAACAAACAAATCATTTCAAAACAATAAACTTTTAAAAATTATTGTTAAAGTTTATGAACTTATAAGTTTCATTTTTTATCTTAATTTCTGGCTTTCTTACACATGGTTAAACATAATTCTAACACATTTAGCTTTCCTGTTTCTTGGCACATTATAAAAGAGCAATTGGTCCACAGCAGAAAGAGTTTGTAGAATAAGGGACGATGAAGCACTCATGCAGTATGATGTGCTGACTATCTTACCCTGAAGAAATAGATAGAAAAAATGTACTTTATGATATAGTCCTTATGTGTACATATATATGTGTGTGTGTGCATTTATGTATATGCAAAAGCAATGTGTGTGTATATGTAGATAGTATATGCATATATAAAAACAGCATACACATATATACACATACATATGCAAGTATATAAAAGCGTGCATGCATGAAAACCCACTCTCTCTCTCTCTCTCTCACACACACACACACACACACACACACACACACATACATATGTCTCTTTAGGACCAGCTGGTGTAACAGCCATATGTAACTTCATGTGTTTAGAATATTACTCTATAAAACAGATTCAATCTATGACCCATTCTGCAGTATAAACTCTTTGTTTTGCAAGTAAACAAAAATTTAGTATTTCCTAGAAAAATAAGAACAATATATTCTATTTTCCTGTTTTCATTCTTGTCAAGCACTACAATTCCTTTCACGTTTCATAGTTAGGCAAACCAGAGTAATTAACATCACATATTTATTCTTACTTCATTAGTGACATTTACACCTGTGCTATTACAAAAATGTGCTAATGTTTTATTTATGATTTCTTTATAGCCTTCCTTATTGCCATTCACGTCATTCACATTTAACAAGACAGAAACTAATAAAAGCCAGATATTGGGTATTATTTATTTTGTCCCTGGCATGATAACAGCTTTAATGAAAAAAGAAATAAAAACTTAGGTGGCAGTAATTACCCCAGTCACATTTACCTCACTGTGCAGATGGAGTATAATGCACTAAGTTTCTAGGTTGTGTCCTTCATGTATTCACATCACAGTGAAAAATACGCAGAGCTGTCACTAAGCATAAGTCAAGCTGAACAAATGGTGTTTTAATTTGAACTAGAAAATACAGTCAACCTACTGTACTTGATCTTATATGGAAGGACATTACAAAGACCTATAAGAGGTTAAAACATTTAAAATAATGAAATTTAAATGTGCAAGGTGGGGGTGAGATATTTGAAGTGAAGCAATACAACAATACATCGACACATCAATTAATAGAAATGCTTTGCTAGGAATATACATTATAGAAAATGAATGTTACAGAAGACAAACAACTTGAAGGCAGATCAATATGTGTAAAAAGAGGCTGTAATCAGTCCTAAAGAGATTAATGATTTGGATTAAGAGACAAAGCTGAAATAGTGGGATAGTTAAAACCTGGTAGTCAAAAATCAGGATGGCAGATTACTACAATCATTAATCTGCTAAAACTGATTGAGGGCAGTCACAAAAAAAAAAATGGCAAGTGCTTTTAACATATGGGCCTATCCTGTTTGTGACAAGTGTCCATAAATCAATGATACATGAACAAAAGCTTTATGGAGGGCTAAATAAAACTGGAGTGTTTACATTGGAGCAGTTTAAAAATGCTATCAGAATTTTTGAACACATTTAATAAATTATGCTCAAGTATTTTCTTCACAAACAATGTGTTACTTGCAAGGGCAAAGTGAAGACACTTTATTTAAATTTTATATTTTCTGTCAAATTATTTTTTTAAACTTAGAGTGTAAAAAAAAATGTTGACTATGATATAATATGCACATTCAATAAATGTATTATTAACACAGATAAGGTAGTTTGGTAGATTCAATATATAGATATATAGATATCATCATATAATAATTACCTTAAGATAGATATTATTATTTCCATATAGTAGGTTAGGAAGAAGGGGCCTGTTGACTTATTTAATACATGCAATGAAGTTATTTTCTTCAGACATTCCGATTTCAACCTCAATGCTTTTTGAATTACCCCAGAAATTCTTGTATTTCAGGGTTAACCCCAGGTAGCTCACTGTTGGACTCTATTTCGTGAGAAGGTCTTTCATGGGGTGATTAGATTAAAATGAGGCCATTTAGGATGCTTGTCCAATCTGACTGGTGCCCTTTATAAGGGGAAATTTGGGCACACAAAGGATCATCAAGGATGCACACACATAGAGGAAAGAGCGTGTGTGAACATTAAAAAAGACAGCCATCTGGAAGCCCAGAAGAGAGGTATCAGAATAAAACTGCCTTGAACTTGGACTTCTAGCTTCCAGTATATATTGCTTAAGCCACTCTTACTGCTGTATTTTGTCATGGGAGCCCTAGTAAATGAATACACCTTCTGATCTAGGAAGTAGAAAAGATATTATTAAATAGTCTAAGTAGGTAATTATACTCAGATAATTTCCATTATATAAATATATACACACACATAATGGACTATATATATATATGTGTGTGTGTGTGTGTGTGTGTGTGTGTGTGTGTGTATAAAATAAAATATATGTGGAATATATCTATGTCTGTTTCTGTATAGATGTATATAAATATTTTAAATATATATATCACAGTTCAAGCCTCCAGAATTTAAAAATATTTTGTCATTTTCTACTTACATGTCTCATTATATGGAGTGATGCTTGTTCAGATTAGCTGGTTATGTGGCCCCTGGACCAACAACCTCAGGTTAGTGAATGGAGTTGGCATGTTGCTTTCTCCTGAAATTACCCATATCCCACCCAGAGCCTCAACCTAGTGTTAAAGAATACCGTAGATCAATGCACTTGATCTATTGCATCCTTTAATTCAAAGACTGTTGAAACTGAGCGTTTCTGTTAATAGTATAAAAATATGAAACAACATTCTTGAGATTCTGTTATTTACCAATTTAACTGTAGTAATCAATTTGCTTCTCTCTCTTTATATTAGGTAAGACTTTCAAGATATAAAACAAGTTGCAATTTATTTACTGGTTATACTATTTTCCAAAGAAAATTATAGGGATTGAGGTTAGGAGAGGATGGAAAGGGACCACCCCAAAGACCACAAAAGCTTTGTGTAAAAATAAAAATTTCCAGTAGGAAAGTAGGATGAGAGAGATAAAAGAGAATATCCTTAATAACGAGGACAGAAAAGTTCCAAAATACAAAGTACGCGAATGACTTATGAACTCTAAAACCAGTTTAAAAGGTATTGAAAAGCCAGAATACAATTTTAAACACAAGCTGTTCAGGACAAAGATAGTAGCTTTCAAACTAATTTTGAGATTCCAAATTTTACCATATTCCTTTAGAAACTTTAAATTCACAATGTATTTAACATCTTGAAAACAGAGAAAACATAGAAGCAGCTACCCATTAGTTACCTAATTAATCAAACCTGTACAAATATTTTAGTGGAATTTCAGTCGGCATACCTAACTCAGAGTTATTCGGTCAATGCATATTATTTTTAAAAATGATCAGCTAAAATTAAAGAAGAAAAAAATAGGAGTTATTTTTATAGTATTCCTGAAAAAGTCTAGGCCTATAAGTACCTATATACATGTCACACAGAGAAAATACTGTATTATTTGGTATATTACTGAAGTTTCCTTGAATAAGGATAAAATGTATGGGAGTTTTTTGTTCTTCCCATTCTAAGTATGGAAAAATCATAAGCACTGGGTGCAAAGCATATCATTAAAATATATTGTTAAAACTCTAATTGACTTATAGGAAGAAACAAATACGTTAAAAAGTTAGACATATTAATTTAACGGGGTTTATCTGAGCAAAGACCAATTTACAGATCAGACAGTCCTCATGACCAAGAAGACGTCAAGAAAGCTCCACTTTAGCAGCAGGAACAATGACGTTTTATAGGCTGAATGTAGACACGAAGTAAAGAAATTATTTGATTGGCTACAGCCAGGCATTTGTTTATTTTAGGTATAATCCTGTGGAATGTCCTTAGAGGATAACTGGCAGTTTTGACAGGTTTAGCTTACGTTTCATTTCAATCTTCACATTGGGCTTCAGCTTACTTATGTAGGCATTCAAGGCATGGAAACTGTCTCAGACTAATGGCCTCTCAACTGAAATCATTTTTAATGTGAAGAAAACTTAAATATCTTAAATTTCTTATAAGGCACTTAAAACCAGATAACTAATCAATGGCAAAGAAAAGATTTTTGAGTATCATTTGACAACATTTTAGTAGAAGAACATATCCGAGTCACATGGCACCAAAGTATGCTACTGGTGGCAAATCCATATGGGTCTGCAGCAACCTCAGCCCTTTATGACTGAGGGGCCTAAGGCAGAAGCAGAGATCGAGGTCGGTTTTAGAGCAAAAGTAAAAGTTTATTTAAAAGCTTTAGAGCCGGAACAAAAGGAAGCAAAGCACACTTGGAAGAAAGCTAAACAGGTGAGTTACAAGACAAGTGCACAACTTGCCCTTTGATTTGGGGTTTTCTATGTTGGCATACTTCAGGGTCTTGCATCCCCTGTGCCCTGATTCTTCCCTTAGGATGGGATGCACCCATGCGCAGTGGCCTATGAACACGTGGGAAGGGAGCATGCCCAGTGGAAGGTTTACTGGAATTGTAGGTATGCTTACTTAAGGCATTCTTCCCTCACCTTTCAGATATCCCTGGGAGTTCATATACAAGTTGAACTCCATCATTTTGCATCTTAATGCACATGCTTAAGCCTGCTTACCCAACTCCTGAGATCTTATCAGGAAGTGCTGATCACCAGTTTCAGGTATTTTCCATTTATTGGGAGGCTGCCTTTCCCTAGCTGGCTGTGACCAATTATTATTTTAAGAGAGACAGTTAACTGCCTGATGGCCTGACATGCCAGCTTCGTGTGGAGTGGGGGAGCCCTCTCCTGCCCTGTTCATATCTCAACAGCTACCTACAATAACAATTTGATTTAGTGAAATAACAAAAATTAAAGCTATGCTCTTTATATAAACATTTTACTCTTTTAGATTAAGATTTGATAAACTTTTCTAATTAAAATATTATCTTAATACAATTAAGACTAAGACTATATTCTTATATTCTTATAAAACAAGCAGTATCATCGTACTATTTCTATTGTTTTATAATTTAGTAATTCTGTAAATTAAAGCAAAGTACAGTACATACTAGAAACTAAATGATAGGTTGTATTATGATACTTTAAAACATAAGAGAGTGCAATGATGTTGTGAACAAAAAATAGAATAAAAATTAAATCTGAGGATCTATTTCTGGTTCTGGCATCAGTTAAATAAGTGGCATAGGTATGTTATTTAGACAAATAGCCCAAATATTATCATCATTAACAGTAGCAGATAGCTAAGGGCTATTGCAACTCATGTCTGTACACGGGAAAAATTATTTTTTCTTTACCTTTCATAGTTTTATACTGGGCTTTCTGTTAAAAAAAAAACCACACACACGAATTAACATGCAAAAACATACAGACACTTATTAATTTATTAACATTTATAGTTTTATATATATATGGGAGACACCAGAACATGAGTAATTTTTCAAAGTATATCTCAAAAAATACTTTTAAACTTCAGACTTACATATCACCGTTATCTCAAAGAAAAAAAAGTGTGCAGGGAAAGGCCAGGTTAAGATGAAATGATGAGGAAAACCACCTCGAAGAAGGCATGGTTTGTTATGCAGATTTAAGTCCATGCTTTCTTCATTAAGTCCTGTCTCAATTCCTGGTGCAGAGAGGAAGACACACAAACAGAAATTTTCTTTATAGATGTAAATTTCTCTTACAGAAGGACAGATTTTCGAGCTACTTCTGTGTCTGTTTCTCAGAGTAACCAGTACAAAATAATCAATATGTCTGAGAAGATTTTTTAGGGTGACATATTCTGAACACCAACAGTTATATTTTGAGTGATGTGTTTGGAACCCCACTATCTGCATAGTCCATTCTCACTTATAAATAATGACATATATTATTGATAAAATTATCTCCACTTTTATTTTATTTTTATTTTTTTATTTTTGAGACAGAGTTTCACTCTTGTTGCCCAGGCTGGAGTGCAATGGTGTGATTTTGGCTCACTGCAATCTTCACCTCCCAGCTTCAAACAATTCTCCTGCCTCGGCCTCCCAAGTAGCTGGGATTAGAGGCATGGACCACTTTTCCTGGCTAATTTTGTATTTTTAGTAGAGATGGGGTTTCTCTATGTTGCTCAGATTGGTCTTGAACTCCTGGCCTCAGGTGATCTGCCCACCTCGGCCTTGCCCATGTGCTGGGATTACAGGCATGAGCCACCATACCCAGCTATCTCCACTTTTAATGTACAAACAGAGTTCCAGTTTAATTCTTTTAATATTTGAATATACTCAAAATGTAAAATTATTGAAATTTCTATAATAAAAAATACAATTCTCATATTTTCCAGTTAAAGTATAAATAACATATTACCAACTCAAGTTATAGTTACATTGGAAGAACATATCCTTACAAGAAATACTAAAACGTTATATGTGTTTGAACTACAGTCATACTTCATCTTCTAAGAGCTTTAAAATATTTGATCATTGGACAATTTTTCTCTCAGATATATTCAACTGAGAATTTGTTCCTGGATATTTGTACTAAAATATACTACAACCAACAGTTGAAACTTAATGAATAGGAAATTGTTCTGATACATGTGTTACAGGAAAGGAGTCCCACTACAGACCCCAAGAGAGGGCTCTTGGATCTCACCCAAGAAAGAATCCAGGGTGAGTCCAAGTAAAGTGAAAACAAGTTTATTAGGAAATTAAAAACCAAAGAATGGCTGCTTCATAGGCAGAGAAGCCCCAAGGGCTGCTGGTTGTCTGTTTTTATGGTTATTTCTTGATTACATGAACGATGTATGCTAAACGATGTATGCATGTTCATGCCTCTCCTTTTTAGACCATATAGGGTAACTTCGTGATGCTACCATGACATTTATAAACTGTCATGGTGATGGTGGGAGTGTAGCAGTGAGGATGACCAGAGGTCACTCTTGTGGCCATCTTGGTTTTGATCAGTTTTACCCGGCTTCTTTAGTGTAACCTGTTTTATCAGCAATGTCTTTATGACCTGTATCTTGTGCCAACCTCTTGTCTCATCCTGTGACTTAGAATGTCTAACCTTCTGGGAATGCAGCCCTTAGGTTCAGCCATATTTTACCCAGCTCCTGTTCAAGATGGAGTTGCTCTGGTTCAAATGCCTCTGACGTAAGCAGTGAAAGGGAGTCAAAAGTATTATTTTTAGATTAATGATGCCACATATATTCAGCAAAATATGAGTCCAACATACCAGAAATGATAATAGAAACAAAAATAAATTTCAGTGGGGATAATGAGTAAAATTATTTTTGTAAATTTGAAATATAAATCTAGACATAGAATTTTTCCTTTTAGGGAATGTGTTATATGAAAGAGAATTTTTGGACAGATTAAACTTAACAGAGTTTAACTGAGCAAAGGACAATTCATGAATTGTGCACCAAGACCGCACCACCCTTACAGATGATGGGAGTGAGGAGAGAAACAGTTGGATTGGTTACAGCCTGGCACTTGTCTTATGCTAACCCTGACTAGTTCATCACCTTTGGCTGAAACTTGGTGATTTGTACAAGAACAGGTTACAGGCTGTTTAAACATTCACTTAAGGTCACAGTTCACTATGTATGAAGGAACTTTTAAACTGAACTTACAAGGAGGTAGCTTTAGGTTAAACTAAATTTAACAATTATTGAATCCATATATGGAAATATATATACAATTGGCTGAACATAAGTGACCCTGCACTTACGGGAAAACAAATTATGCCACTTGAAGAAGGCAATGGCTAGTAAGATTGAAGCGTTGACAATAATGGACTGCAATGTATCTTGAAATAAACATCTATTCATTGGGAGAAGTGAAACAATATTTTTTCTCAAAGATAAAACAACTAAAAAAATAAAATTTGAGTGCTTGCTTCAGGAGTACATATACTAAAATTGAAATGATACAGAGAAGATTAGTATGACCCCTGCATAAGGATGACATGCAAATTCATGAAGCATTACATATTTTTGGCCAGTATCATCCTGATACCAAAACCTGGCAGAGACACAACAAAAAAAGAAAGCTTCAAGCCAATACCCCTGATGAACACAGATGTGAAAATCCTCAATAAAATACTGGCAACCCAAATCCAGCACTACATCAAAAAGCGTATCCACCATGATCAAGTTGGCTTAATTCCCAAGATGCAAGACTGCTTCAACATACACTAATCAATAGGCCTAATCCATCACATAAAAGGAACCAATGACAAAAACCCCATTATATTGTGAACAGATGCTGAAAAGGCCTCTGATAAAATTCAACATCCTTTCATAATAAAAACTCACAATAAATTAGGTATTGATGGAAAATATCTTAAAATAATAAGAGCTATTTATGACAAACCCACAGCCAGTATTATACTGAAGGGGCAAAAGCTGGAAGAATTCCTTTTGAAAACTGGCACAAGACAAGGATGTTCCCTCTCACCACTCCTATTCAATATATTATTGGAAGTTCTGGCCAGGGCAATCAGTCGAGTGAAAGAAAGAAAGATATTTAAATAGGAAGAGAGAAAATAAGATTATCCCTGTTTGCAAAAGACATGATCATATATTTGTAAAACCCAATAGTCTCAGCACAAAGATTTTCTAAGCTGATAAGCAACTTCAGCAAAGTCTCAAATACAAAATTAATGTAAAAAAAATCAAAAACATTCCTATACACCCACAATAGACAAGCAGAGAGCCACATAATGAATGAACTCTCATTCACAATTGCTGCAAAGAGAATCAAATTACTAGGATTACAGCTAACAAGGGACATGTAGAACCTTTGAAGGAGAACTACAAACCACTTCTTAAGGGAATAAGAGAGGACACACACACATGGAAAAGAATTCCATCCTCATGGATAGAAGGAATCAGTATCATAAGAATGGCCATACTGCCCAAAGTAATTTATAGATTCAATGCTAGTCCCATCAAACTACCATTGATATGCTTCATGAAATTAGAAAAAACTACTTTAAAATTCATATGGAACCAGGAAAGACCCTGTATAACCAAACAATGTTAAGCCAAAAGAACAAAAATGGGTGCATCATGCTACCAGACTTCAAACTGTACCACAAGGCTACAGTAACCAAAACAACATGATACTGGTACAAACACAGACACATATACCAATGGAACAAAACAGAGAACTCAGAAATAAGACCATAAATCTACGACTACAACCATCTGATCTTCAACAAACATGACAAAAACAAGCAATGAGGAAAGGATTCCCTATTTAATCAACAGTGCTAAGAAAATTGGCTAGCCATATGGAGAAAAGTGAAACTACATTCCTTCCTTACACCTTCTAAAAACATGAACTCAAGATGAATGATAGATTTAAATGTAAAACCCCAAACCATAAAAAAAAACCCCTAGAATAATTGAGGTGATGCCATTCAGGACATAGGCATGGGCAAAGACTTCATGACTAAAACACCAAAAGCAATTACAACAAAAGCTAAAATTGACAAATGGGATTTAATTAAATGGAAGACCTTCTGCACAGCAAAAGAAACTGTCATCAAAGTGAACGCATAACCTACAGAATGAGAGAAAAATTTTGTGATCTAACCATCTGACAAAGGCCTAATATCCAGAATTTACAAGGAACTTAAACAAATATACAAGAAAAAAATAAACAACCCTATCAAAAAGTGGGCAATGGAAATGAACAGACTCCTCTCAAAAGAAGACATGTATGTAGCCAACGAACATAAAAAGAAAGGTCAATAGCACTGATAATTAGAGAAATGCAAATAAAAACCACAATTAGATATCATCTTATGCCATTCAGAATGGCAATTATTAAAAAGTCAAAAACAAGGGATACTGGCGAGGCTGTGGAGAAATAAGAATGCTTTTACATCATTGGTTGAAATGTAAATTAGTTCAACCATTGTGGAAGATGTGGCCATTCTTCAAGGATCTACAACAAGAAATACCATTTGATCCAGCAATCCCATTACTGGGTATATACCCAAAGGAATATACATCATTCTATTATAAAGATACATGCATATGTATGTTTATTAAAGCACTATTCACAATAGCAAAGACATGGAATCAACCCAAATGTGAATCAATGATGGACTGAATAAAGAAAATGTAATACATATATACCATGGAATACTATGCAGCCATAAAAAGAAATGAGTTCCTGTCCTTTGCAGGGACATGGATGAAGCTGGAAGCCATCATCCTCAGCAAACTAACACAGGAACTAAAAAAAAAAAAAAAGCACTGCATTTTCTCACTCATAAGTGGGAGCTGAACAATGAGAACACATGGACATAGGGAGGGAAACAACACACTGCATCCTGTTGAGGGTGAAGTGAGGGGGGTGGGTGAGAGGTGGGAGAGGATCAGAACAAATAGCTAATGCATCAGTTGCTTAAAACTGGCCGGTTGCAGTGGTTCACACCTGTAATCCCAGCACTTTGGGAGGCAAGGCAAGCGGATCACAAGGTCAGGAGTTTGAGACCAGCCTGTCTAACATAGCAAAACCCCATCTCTACTAAAAATACAAAAAAAAAAAAAAAGTTAATTGGGTGTGGTGGCACATACCTGTAATCCCAGCTACTTGGGAGGCTGAGGCAGAAGAATTGCTTGAATCCGTGAGGTGGAGGTTGCAGTGAGTCAAGATTGCACCACTCCAGCCTGGGAGACCAAACTCCATTTGAAATTCCAAAAAAAAAAAAAAAAAAAAAAAAATGGTGATGGGTTGTTGGGTGCAGCAAACCACTATGGCACATGTATACCCATGTAACAAACCTGCACATTCTGCACATGTATCCCATAACTTAAGGTAAAAAACAAACAAACAAAAGATTTCCAAATGCAGGTAAAGCCTGAAGCTGCAGCAGTCATTTTGGTGTCATGAGGGTAACAAACCTAAAAGTGACTGTTAACATGCCAAGGATGGTGAGCACAATGTCACATAGAAACTGCGTCTTTATGTTGGTGAGGTGCTGAAATAACCAACCTTGGGGAAAAAATATATATTTTATTGTTAACTTACATGCAATGTTGCTGCTAAAAAAAAAATTGTCAGATTTTAACTGCTTTTGTTTAATACATGTTTTAAATTAGAACATTTTCTTTGTAATAAATAATAAAATCATTAAATTTTTTGGTAATTATTATTAATAAATATACAATTTGAATTTGGCCTGCAAGACTTGATATAGGTTGAGAAATTTGATCTGCAAGGACATATTGTTCACTGGAAAAATCAGTGAAAGAATTTGACCTACAGGGACAAATTTTTCAATTGTTATAAAATTTTTAGTGTTTCTAAGGTTATGATTTATAGACATTTAGAAATTCAAATTTTTACTTCATTTGTAAGTAAATGTATTTGTAGACAGACATTTTTACAAGAATTGTTTCTAAAGCTTTTCTCTTTGACAAAATAAAGAATACCTAATCTTTTTTTAATGGTTGTATGCATAATACTAAATTTCTGTCCAGTACCCAAAAAAATATTTTGCTGTTATATTGATTTACTAAATCAATATTACAGTATTTGATTTTCAATTGTATGAGCAGAATTTATTTATTAGAATCCAGCTCATGTTTCGAATGCATTCTTAATTTGTGTTTGGTGGGAGGCAGAGATTTACACCTTTTTTGTCTCATTCAGATTATTACAGAAATGTAAGTGGCCACCTACATTTCTGTAATAATGTAATGTAAAAACTTTTCTCTCAACTTAACATTTATAAACTATCTTACATTTTCCTGTCTTAGCTATTTCCCTAAAAGAAATATCCAATACACTGTGTCATCCTTCTGCTCAAAAATCTCCAGAGACTTCTTGATGCTTACATTGTTAAAAAAAAAAAAAAAAAAAAAAGACAAGGTTTGGTGTCTCATGCTTGTAATCCCAGCACTTCAGAGGGTGAAGCATAAGGACCACTTGAGCCCAGTAGTTCTAGGCCAGCCAGTGCAACACAGTGAGACCCCATGTCTACAAAAACTAAAACAGCTGGATGGGCATAGTGTGTGCACCTGTGATCCCAGCTGTCCCAGCTGAGGTAGGAGGATTGCTTGAGCTCAGGCAGTTGAGGCTGCTGTGAGCTGTGTTTGTGCCACTGGGTGACAGAGTGATAACCTATGTCAAAACTAAGTAAAAGGAAAAAAGAAAAAAAAAAGCATATTCACTGTGATAACAATGATTCTTCTGAAAGCCCAGTAAAAAAGACTATTCAGTTCAGAGTGATAGGTGTAGAGACGACTGCAATGGGATTTTGCAGTGGAGAAGAGTGACTGAGTTTGACTAAGCATGGGCAATGAGGATACAGCATGGCTAAGTGGTCGTTTATAGCCAAGAAACAGGTTGAAGGTCCGTGGAGGGAAAATTGCTAAGAGGAAATATCAGAGGTGAGGGGAATTCTGGCTAAACTGACCTAGCAGGATTCCAGCTGAAGACAGGCTAGAGTGATCAGCCATTACCTGGGGGAAGGTGGAGAATGAGAAACCTCATCTAATACCAAGAATGATTAGATATCAAAGGAAGAATTCTTGCTCAACTGATCTAGCAAGGGTCTTTATAAAACTGAATTTTACAAGGAAATGCACAGATGAGCATAAGAGGATTTTCAGCGGCCTGATTGAAGTTTGCTCAAGCAAAAAAAATCTCGATAAACATCAGAGTCCAGACTCCTTGCTGTACTTGTGATCTGGCCATGGTACATCACTAGTAGTCTCCTGTTTTGTTCTTCTTCTACCTCCATGAGTCCCTGTTCCCTCCAAAATAACATTGAAATTCAGTAGAAAGATACTTACATTCTGGCTCCTGAAGCACACATACAAATTCACGTACACACACAGGCACACATCCCACTGATATGACCATAATTAACTATATCTTCTTTGTTTATCAGGACACCTTTCCTTTCATCCTTTATTTGGACCAGAGTGGACTCCCTGCCAATTTCCAAAAATGCATGTGTTTCCTGTGTCTCTATTTATTTGAGGCTCTTATCCTCAGTGACATTTCTATGACTCAAAATCCAATACGTACTTCAGAGCAAAGCCTACATGAAATCCTTCCAGCAAAACGTTTACCTCGATTATTTCTTCCAAAATTATTATCTCATGAGGCTTGTTTTTAATAAACCCTTAAAATATTGTCCACTCATTACTTTTTGATATTATATTGACAAATTTGACTGTCTCGCTGATAGATAGTAAACATTACAAAAGCAGAAATTATTCCATTCATTTTCTCTCTTCTACAGTATAATAATTTAAATATTTAATGAATGCTAAACACTTATTTATATGAAACAATTATGTAAATTCTCTAGAACTCACATGATTTTAATTTAGTACATTACAGGTATCTTTGTGAAGTAAATCAATTATAATATAATTATGGAAGCTATATGCATTTCATAGAAACTTCTTATATTTTATCTGAAGATACCGCAATCACTTTGGCATGAACAAGAAATTAGATTCACCAAGAAGCCTAAAGAATATACCAAAAATCACATTGGGTTCTCAATATTTTATAGTAAGAGGATCACAATAGGCTTTTGACTGATCTCTCCAGATATGTAGATACCTATAAGGTAAATCCTTAAGTAACTCACAGCCCAACTAACTTTTCTAAAACAATGCTGTGAACTTCCTTCCACCTCCTGAATCAAGTGTCATGACTCTGCTACCTAAATCATGCAGCCCCACTGAAGCACTGGCCTCCAAACCCTTCGTAATCCAGTCTGTATGTCTCCAAATTTATCACTCACTATTTCTGTAAGTGAATTCTTTACTTTACAAAAATTGATCAAATATTTTCCCCATAAAATATTCCATAGATCCCTGTCTTACTAAAAGAATCTATTCAAAATAAATAAATATACAATTCCTGTTTCTGCTCTATGACTTACTTCATTTCTACCACCTGGAAAGTCCTTGACTTTTCTCTCCTCTCATTAAAGTAAAACTCTGCAAGGAAATCTCACTTAAGTGGAATAATCCACACTGATGCTTCTCTATCCAGAACCCTTAGGGAATTTATTATCTGAACTATTAATTAGTCAAATATGCAATGAGTGGTATATTGCAATTTAATTTTTTTCATGCAAATGGCTTTTCTGCTCAAAGAAACTTTTAAGAATGATTTTTATAGTTTTTTTTTATCTTCAATATTTTTTAAATGGTTTTAATAGATGTGGGTAGAGAAATATAAGTATATGATTTTAAATATCTGAGAGAATATTTTCTTATTAAATTGTTTATTATATCCTTTTTTTTTTGGTGGGTAGCTAAAAAGTGATGAGATATGGGCTCTGTATTCCAAGAGTTCATTATCTAATAGTAAGAACAAATAAATAAATTGAAATTAAGTAATGAATATCATACTTAATGTATATACAAGCTGGACTAATACTAATCTGAGTAACTTTTCTTAACTTTGGGAGGAAGACAATGTATGTGACATTCCTCAATGCGCCTGCAAATGTGAGCTTTCAGACAGATAGGATGGCAAAAACATTTGAATCGGATGTGTCAAAAGTAGAAAGATAAAGAGACAAAAATTATCAAAGGAAATATAGAAACATGCACACTTCCCCTTTTTAGTGAAATCTGACACATAGTGGGTACTCATGAATTTATAACTGAATGAATAAAAGAGTGGCTTATAAGAGGGCAGTGGAGGGCCCCGTTAAAGATAAACTTAATGAACAGTGTGTACCAAACTATGTGTTTATAACACATCATAACATCATTAGATATATGCCCATTTTACAAATTAGGAAACTGAAACACAGGGAAATAAACTTGCCCCAATTAAAGATAACATAGAGAGCCAGGATTCATCCGCAAATTCCTCTAATTCCAATCATGTGTATTTTTTAATCCATCACCCTACTTCTTGACTTGTTACTGAATTGTAAAGAAAGATGGCATGTGTAGGGAAATACAAACACTTGAGGCACTATTTGTGAGGGAAGTCATTGGGGAGAGCAAAAGAGTAAAGAATGTATTAAAATGCAATTGTTTTGGTGAAAAAAATAGGGTGTAACTAAAATATTGGGAGTCTTAAAAAGAGGGTGATGGCATACTATTTGGGGGTAGAATGTATAGAACTGGGAGACAGGTGGGCTGCGATGAGCAAATGCAAATGAGAATTTTAGAACAATGCCCATGTTTAAACCTATGGGTTGCAATGTCTTTAATTTAGAAAAGAAGTTTAGGTGGAAAAGCAGACTTAACCTGCAGAATGTGTTAACTAAGGACGAACATGGGTAGTAGCAGATACTTCTATACACGCTACCCAAATTTAGGTCTGTACCTTAGCAAGATGAAATACAGAGAATTAGGAATATATGAGTCACTTTTGAAGCAATGGATATGGATGAGTTCACATAGAGGAGTGGGTATAGATTACAAAAAGACTCAGGATCATGTAGATTTTAGAGATTCTTAAATTGCTCAGGAACAGCCAAAGTAACTGGTGAAAATAGATAATGGTTTCATGTAAGAAAAGAGGTAGAGAGTTTCAAGGCAGAAATTCTCAACATTGTAAGTAATTGCAGTTTTGTCAGAAGCTGAAATAAAATTTAAAATAGACAAAAATGAAGAAAGCTTTGGTAACATAAGAGCAATTGTTACGTGTGTACCTATGCAGCAATCTTGCATGTTCTTCACATGTACGCCAAAACTGAAAACGCAATAAAGTATATATTTTAAAAAAATAAAAAGAGTGATTGCAATAAACCTAAATGCAAGTTGTAGTTGGATGCAGCCTAGCCCTGATGAAATACTCTTTAAAGTAGCCTGCTTGTGAAAATAAAGGTTAAAAGAGGAAATTGTCCAGATCAGTATTAGTAAAATAGTAATCTCCTAAGCATCAATCAGGCCTTATGGTGTCATCTAAAAAATAAATTTGCATCAAATCCTAATTTGGATCTGAGTTTTCCAAAGCATGACGGTTTTTACTTGCTCAACAATTATTATTTTTCACATTGGATAAAATGTGGTTTTGCCAATATCGTAATAATATTTTCTCTTCTATTAACACATTATCTTACTGCAATTTTTTTAATTGGTTTGGCAGAATCTGAACCCCCTTTTGCATGGACAATTCTTGTCTTAAACATCTTTTGTTGGAGGCAAAGTCCCCTTAAAGGCAAGTGTACAGGCACCCAACCAAGTCACAATTGATTTTCTTACCAAGCCATAAACTTTCAGTCAGGGGGTAATAACACAAAAAAGTTGTCCAGGCAGAAACCCCTATTTGTGGATAGTGACTGTAACATCAACTTGAAGTTTGCAGAGTTTGTATGAGGGTTGACATTTGTTATAGCATTCAATATCAAAAGGCAGCTTCGTTGGATATAAAAAGTACAGTGTTTGTACCTATGAATGTTGGGACAATTCTGTATTACAGTTTTGAGTATCATTTCAGGGTGCCTCAAAGTGTGTTTCTTATGAATACTTATTTCTCTAAATTACCTATTTTATTTTTGCTAAACTAGGTAAACTTAGTTTATTTTATTTGAGCTTAAAAAGCTTTACTAATCAAATTTTAAACAATTAGTAGGCTATTTTTTTGTAGTTTTGGTTTCATGGAAAGATTAAACAGAAAGTAAAAACTTCTAACTAGTACCCCCAGTTACTCCTGTTATTAACATGTTGAGTTACTGTGATATAATTATAATTGATGAACCAATGTTGATCAACTATTTTTAATTAAAGCTCATAGTTTACATTAAAAGTCACTGCTGGTGTTGTACATTCTGTGGGTTTGACAGATGTACAATGACATGCATTCTATGTCATATGTCAGTCTATGTGGCACTGCATTGACAGCGTCAGACTCCCTCCCTCCTTTCTTTCTCTTTCTTCCTTCCTTTCTTTCTCTTTTTTTCTTTTTCTTCTTTTTCTTTCTCTCCCTCCCTCCCTCCCTCCTTCTTTCTTTCCTTTCTTTTTTTTTTTTTTTTTTTTTTTTTTTGAGTCAGGGTTTCACTCTGTACCACAGGCTGAAATGTAGTGGCATGATCATGGCTCACTGCAACCTCAATCTCCTGGGCTCAAGACATTGTCCTGCCATAGCCTCCTGAGTCGCTGAGACTACAGGTCCCAGCCACCATACCCAGCTACCTTTTTAATGTTTTGTAGAGACGGTGTCTCACTTTGTTTCCCAGGCTGGTTTCAAGCTCCTGGGTTCAAGCAATCCTTCTGCCTTGGCTTCCCAAAGTGTTGGTATTACAAACAGGAGCCGTTGCACCTGGCCAGCTTATTTCGTTATACTGGTGAATAATATTTCACTGTTTTGAGGTACCATAGTTTACTCATTCATTCACTATTGAGGGAAATATTAGCTGATTCCAAGCTTTGGCAATTATAACTAGTACTGATATAGTATTCATGTGCATGTTTTTGTGTGTACATACACACATTTTCAACTTATTTGAGTAAATACTAAGCAGCACAATAGATAGAATTAATTCATTTTATACCAGAAAATAATCTAATGTCTTTCTGTGAGTAAAAAATAATCCAGAGAGAAAAATGCAGTCAATTATTACTATTCCCAGTGTATATATTTTACAGTCTTCAAGAACAGTAAATTAATGAGTACCAAACCATTGCTCCAAGGAAAAATACAGATTTAGGTTTCTCCAGTCACATTTTTGTCAACTTATCAATAAATAATCTTGTTTATGTGTGTTTCTCTATAAATTCACCTTATTTGGTATAGATTGTTGATTAAATAGCATTAAAGTCAAAGCCAACACTACTATAACTCATGTCTGAACAAAGCTTATGTAATATATATTTGTTTCTGTAAGGTGAATTAGTCTGCTTGGGGTTAGGCACTAGATATTACTTCAGCACTGTGTTTGGGGGCCATTTTAAACTACAAAATCAGCAACAAAAGCACAAGAATGCTAACAATATGGCTACAAAAAGAACTCTTAAGGACTTTGCAGTATAAGAGCTCTTATACTGTTGGCAGGATAAGAGGTAATATGTGAATTTGGAGCATCTCCATGTGTGACCTCAGCTGGGAATATGTGCACTGGGGGACTCAAAGTTTTTCACCTTTCTGCATGTATCTGAAAATGACCACAGAAGTTCCAGAGTGTTCATTCTGAGATTACAAATAAACTTTAGAAAGTTGTTCATTTCATAGACATAGAATCTCTGAATAATGAAGATCAACTGTTTCATAAATGTAAAATCTCCGAATAATGAAGATCAACCATATACATTCCTGGAAAAGTTCCAGGATTTATAACACATATTGATTACAATACACATTGAATGGAACTTTTCTCTAGCAAAATTTTCCCTATTCATTACCATGTCTGCATGGAAAATGCCTCACTGTTTCTTATTAATATGAGCAGAATGCACATTGAACAGCTTCATCAATATTACAGTATACGTTTGTTTAGTTTACAGATTTATAGAAAATAGATTTGTAATTATACATTACCAGTTACTTTGTAATGATACAATTCATAAATCTAATTTCACTTTCACAAAATGGTCTGATTTTGACTACTAGAATTTTGAAAATAACAGCTGATTAGAAATTAAACATGCAATTTGTCAAAAGATACTATAGGAAAGCTTGCCATATATTGCAAAGCTTGCAAGTTATAACATAATTTGCCATATAGGTTTTGTTCACAGATTACCAAATAATTCCTCCAAGGTATTTTCCAGTGAAATAATATACACAGACACTTTCAATTTCCCATGAGGATATCAAACACTAAAATATGTAGTAAAGTCAGGATTACAAGCATCTATAAGGCTTTTAAATGTTATTATATAATACAAAAATGCATTTATATTCCTAAGTTAAATTATATTATTTTAAATGTTTTCTTTTCTTTAAATATTATTATTATTATTATTATTATTATTATTATTGAGACAGGGTCTTTCCTGTCACCCAGGCTTGACTACAGTGGTACAATATAGGCTCACTGCCTCTAGGCTTCAAGCAATTGTCATGCTTCAGCCTCCCAAGTAGCAGGGATTACAGGTGTGCATCACACCCCCTGCTTTTTTTTTTTTTTTTTTTTTTTTTTTTTGTATTTTCAATGGAGACAGAGTTTTGTCATGTTAACCAGGCTGGTCTCAAACTTCTGACCTCAGGTGATCTGTCCACCTCAATTTCCCAAAGTGCTGGAATTACAAGCATGAGCCACCATGCCTCGTCCTGTTTTATTTCTTTTTTTAAAACAGGGTCCCACTCTGTTGTCCAGGCTCCAGTGCAGTGGTGCAATGTCAGCTCACTGCAACCTCCGCATCCGAGGCTCAAGAGATCCTCTCGCCTCAGCCTTCCAAGTGGCTGTAACTACAGGCATGAGCCACCACACCTGGACATATCATTTTATTTCTGTAACATACTAGATGATAAAATTATGACTCAAATACATTAACTAACTTCCTAAAAGCTCACACTTTTAATCCTAGAACTTTGGGAGGCTGAGCAGGAGGATAACTTGAGGTCCGCAGTTTAAGATCGGGTTGGGCAATATAGTGAGACCCAATTTCTACAAAAAAAAAAAAAATGTAAAAATTAGCCAAATGGACTCAAATGACTCAAAAATTGACAATGACTCATCCAGTTTTAAGTAAATCTGAACTATGCATTCAGAACCTGAACTAAGTATTCTAAACTTCAACCTCAGAATCTCAGAAGCAACAAAACAGCATCAATGGAGTTAAATAGATCTGGACATCAAAAAATTTTAAGAAATTATATCACACTTGGCATTATTTATTTATACCAAATATATGAAATTTGTAAAATAAGATTATTTCTAGACAATAGAGTCATGTTTTAACCTATTATATTTAAAATATGTAACTGTGTTTTATAAGAATTTGATGGAGGACTAAATTTAAAACCCTCATGTTTTTCATCATCTAATATTTAAAGATGCTATGGTTACTAGAGAAATGACAACCTCTTTCGATGCACTAGCACTTAAAAAATGATTGCTTCTTTCATGGTTTGCTTCAGATCTTCTGCTTCCAGAGAGACTAAGCCTAAAAAGGGTAGAGATATTCTAAACCTTTGACAGTATTGCTTAACTTGTTGTTTCTCCCGCTAGAATTTTATAATAATACACTCAATTAGCTTCTTTGTCCCAGATTTCATGGAATAATTGCTAGAATTTTATCTGGTGCTTATAAGTCGTGAGTGTTTATTCTTTTAGAGAATGTTTTCTGGATATTTTAATACTTTCTATGCAAAGTAAAATATGAAATTTAAATGGGAACACAACTAATAAAAATTGTAGCTCCAATTTTAGAATTACTGCTTTACATTTAAATTAAGCATATAAAATGCACAAGATTTTCTTATAATGTTCCTATTCACATCCTCTAGGCACAATTTTGCTACCAATTTTCTCTATTATCTATGACCAACATATGTTACTAATACGTTTGTGATTTTTAAGCTGATTTTATTATTTTTGAAGACACCGTTTTATTAATAAATATTTTTCACATTGATTTGCAATATCGTATACTTTATAATTTTAATATCAATAAAAACAGGTTTAGATGAAATACCTCAATAACTACATAAATGCGTTAACATCAGAATACATTTGCACTTGTCATTCTTGAGAAAAACATCAGCTAGTTGACGTTTAGTAACTCTCTATAAATAAAGATTGGTTTTCAAAGGTTCAATAAACATTCCACTCTTTTTGTAAGCAGGATGCCAATTTTATAAGCCATAAAGTTTAATAGGAGGTATATTTATTAATAACTGAAACGGCTTTAGGGTCTAAAATATGCCTAAATGAGAATGAAAAATATGTCCCTGAATGAAAGAACATTTATTTATCCTTTATAAAAATAGTTATACTGAAACATTATTTTTAACTTCAGAGAGCTAGACAAAAGAGCTACAGAAATAGAAAAACCTATCTATTTCATTGGTAGAAAAGATTATGTTAACTTGTAAAGAGAATATTTTAAACTTTTATAATTAACATCCATTTTTAATTGGTATCATTGCTGCTCTTAGGAGAAATGAAGACCTAGAGAGAGTTCAGAAAGAGATGAACTATCCCAGTGTAATTACCACAACTCCCAGCAGGGTCTTCTCTCCTCTGATTAACACCACAGCAGGGTAGTCGGTCTAGCACACGGCTAACTGCCATAATCATGAAGAAAATAACAGGGGTGAGAAGACTCGAAAAAGATTTCTTCTGACATTTAAAATAATGAATCCAAACTTTTTTATATTGTTATAAGAAAACTCACCGTTCTGAACATTTCTAGGAAATACAAACTAATGACCTCAAACAACCTTAAATTAATTTGAGAGTTCTAAGGTGACTATTTCAATAAAATCAAACAGATTGTGCAAAATTGTTTTATTCCTCTCATGTTGAGAAAATATTTTGACTATCAGCTGACTATTCTGTCGTGGTTAACTTGCACTTTTAATTAAGGTGTGGACGGAACTAATTTATTCAACAATTCATAATTGTGTATGTTACAAACTTCTTGGTAGCAAATTTTAGGGCTTTTTTGTTGATACATATTTATAACATTTCAGATATTTAAACATGTACTAATATAAATACAAGTGAAATTTTCAGCATAGCCACACCGTAGTTAAAATCATGATCCAGGTTAGTCTTTTATTACTTGAAACTCCATGCAAGAAGACTGCTTTTCATGTTACTGTTCGGTGTGAAGTTTTGTGAAGCCCACATTTTCTTGAATATTTCATGGTCAATTTACCACCTAACATTGTTCTTTAGTTTTTACTGTGGCAAATTTAATGATGCTTTCCATGTGTATTATTCAAAATAGGTAATGACAGGTGAAATGAGCATTGACTAATAAGAAAAAAGATTCAAGAAAACATGTGGATTGCCTGAACAACTGCGTTGATACTCATTGGCTGAGTTTTCAAAATTGCAGTTTCATTTTACAATATTGATGCTTATGGAGGTAAAGTCAGGTATTATACATTATCAACAAATTCTAATGATATTTCTGAAACAAAAGTAGAAAACAAAATAAGGCAAACTATAATGTATGGGAGTTTATTGATATTTTAAGGGTTACATCTTCATAAACTCCAAGGAAAATGTGACTCAAACTAGCTGCAATGTTATCTAGTGTATTAGTTTCCAGAGCTCCTAAAACAAAGTACTATGCAATGTGTGGCTGAAACAACAGCAATTTATTTTCTCATAGTTCTGAAAGCAAGAAGTTCAAAATCAATGTGTCAGCATGGCAGTGCCCTCTCTGAAAACTCTACAGGAGAATGTGTTTCTGATTTCTTTCTCCAGTCTGTTGTGAAAATCCTTGGCATTCCTTGGTTTGCAGCAGCATAACTCCAATCTAAGCCTGTGACATCACATGATGTATTCCCCGTGTCTCGCCATCTTGATACCTCTCCTCATGTCCTTGTATCAGATTAAAAGCCCCCAATCAGAATAATTTTATTTTAACTTGACTGACTACATCTACAATGGTTCTAGTTCCAAACTGATCACATTATGAGGGACTGAGGGTTGAGAGTTTATTATATCATTTGGGGACACAAGTAATCAATAAATTTGTTCAAGGTTTTATTGACCTACCAATAAAACCTTGAAGAAATGATAACTTTTAACTGTCACAGGACATATTCAGAATATTATCAACTCACCATGTGAAATTTCAAATTTGATATATTGTTAAGACAATGCATTGAGAAAATTTGAATAATGATCTGGATTTGTATGCTGGATGACATAAGATGTGAATTACACTTGGAAATAATTTCTTCCTTACCACACTTAAGTAACCTGTCCAGGTCCTCAACCTTCCCATACACACTCAACCATTTATAAATACTCCCTCTGCAGAGCAACATAGCTAATTTTTAAATTGCTTGTCAAAATATAAAACGTATTGGAGATACTGCTTTTCTGTTTATAAATGGATCAGAAAGAGATCCTTTCTAAAGGAACAACTAGCTCTTATGTGAAATGTGATGACAGCTAAAAAATAACATTATTCATAGTCATTACACGGGGAGATTATATACAGAAAAATGACAGTATTATCAATGAGATAAATTATATCTATTTATCTGTTCCTATATCTATCTATTATCTATCACATGGATGTGAGAGAGAAAGTGATAAGGAGTGCTAAGGACATATTTCAGATCATAAGCCATTAAAAGTATTGTTCTAGGGGAAAACGTTAAAAAATAAGAAAAAAATGCCAAAGTTATTTAGTGTGCTGAGTCAAAATAAACAAAAATGAAAAAAATGAATAGAAAGAAGAATCATGATAAGGATTTAAAAAGCTGAAATGTGACACAAAATAAAATTGAGGACAGGTGGAGCAAATTTTTTTATTTTTTTAAGAGAAAGTGATGCTGGTCATAAGATGTTAAATTTTACCTAATTACTTTCTAAG
The DNA here is from genome assembly GCF_048565385.1 of Saimiri boliviensis. Lineage (NCBI taxonomy): Eukaryota > Metazoa > Chordata > Mammalia > Primates > Cebidae > Saimiri > Saimiri boliviensis. The sequence goes on along the minus strand of NC_133449.1, from coordinate 274,781,882 downwards.
AAAGACTAGATGCCATACTTGTTCCAAGCTATGTGACTAAGCTTTATGATTATACAGTGCACATCAGCTGCAATCAGCCCTCAAAACTTTAATGAGAACTCTAGTTCAGAAAACAAGTAGTTTTTCAGAGGATGATGCAAATTAAAATAGAAGAAGTGCAAACTACACAAAGCAATCATCTTAGAAATGAAGAATTTTGCAAAACATCAACAGGTGCAAATCATGCATGATGATATGGAATCACATTGAAATAATAAATTATCTTCCAGAGAGGAAAAATAATGATTTTTGTAATGATAAATTTTCTGCATATTTTGTTTTTGAAATAAATTTTCACTGAAACATTTTCATAATTATGTACAGACTCCATTTCAATCAACTTGAGGTCGTTAGCCATGGCTGTATACTTGGAGAACATTTTAAAAATAGCAATTCCTGGGCTTTAGCCAAACGGATTCTGATATAACAGAACAGAGTTCATCAGTTTTAGAGTTTTATATTAGTTTATAATTTATTATTTATATATAGTACTGCACAAAATTGTATTTTGGTTTCATATTTTTACTATGACTAATTGCATCAGGCATAATAGGTTAGTTTTTACTACCATAACAACCACAAATATTTCAGCGACATATCAAAATAGGGTTTATTTCTCTCTCTCAAAATTCAAAATTAGTCCAAGCAAATCTTCAGTTAACTGTTCTTTATGTAATGATTTGGCATTCCAAACAGCATTGATCTGTCTACATTTCTCTCTAAATGGACTTTCAGGCTCATTAGTGGAGAAGTTATGGAAATTTACAAATATTCTAAGTAACTTATTCTCACATTTTGATAAAATGTCTCCCTGAACAGTCCATTGCTTAGAAGTAGTATGACTCCACTTAAATATTAAAGACAGTGTGCACATATCTGACCTACTTTTATGTGTGGAAAGTTTTCTAGTATATAATTTGAAATATTGGTTTTGGTATATAGTTTAATTTTCTTCATCAGGGGAAATAATAATGCAAAAGTTCAACCTCGTTTATCTTTCTTCCATCTCAATCACTTTTGTTCTGGTCCTTGATAATTTTTTAAACATCTCAAGTTTATTCTCTTGATTATTTTCCTGCCTTGATTCAGTATGCTTTAATAAGTGTTCATTCAAATCTATTATCTCAAGGACATTTTCTGATGATGTCTTTATTAATGATATCATTTTATCTTTTACATATGTTTATTTTACAATTTTAGTGAACTTTAATCATTTTTTATTTTTCTTTGTATGTTTTGTATTTTGATTCAAAGTAATATTTCATATTTTTATTTTGTTTTGATGTAAGTTTATTGCAATGTTGATTTTTTTTATTTGTGTGGTTTGTGTATTATTAAAACTTTCTGCTAGCGGAAAATATTTACTTTGCAGTATCGAACTTTATACAGAACCTTTTGTGATTATCTACCCTTTTCTTAGTGGCCTGGGCTTCTACTTTGTGAATTCCTTCTATTATTTCTGCTCTCTTCTGTATATTTTCTTTTATGGTTGCCAGAAGAGAGAAAAGAAATCTGTGGTGCTATTCTCTTTCATCAACTGCAGAATACTGACTTCAGTAGGATACTTACATTTCCCCTCTATTTTATTTCCTTCGTGATATCATCTCCAAAGTATGCTATCTCTCCTGTCTCTGGTTCTTTCCCAGAAGCATTACTTTCCCAAGCTGCCACTTGTAATTTCACACATTTTTAAGCTTACTTCATAATAATGTCTATGAATTTCTAAGGCTTAACCTGTGTTCAATTCTTATTTCACTTTCTCTTCCTGAGGATGATGTAATGTGCTCTTCTAAGTCCTCTGCTGATGGCTGTTCTTGGTCATGGAGTCTTTTCAGGCCTCCCCTTTCAGTCTCTGTACCCACAATCTTAGAGCAAATATGAGATTATGGTGGGTGTTCAGTTGATATTGCATTTCCCATTTCTCTTAATTAAAAATTGTCTAGACTTACAGTGTTCTCTGTCTCCTAGTGAGATTATAAGACTGGGTCCCATAGGGTGTTATTTTTTGCCCTTGTTGATTTTTTATCATTTCAGGAGAATAAGGGAGATATTACCATTGCTATCCAAGCCCAAATGTCGACAAACAGAAAAATATCATTTTAATGGATGATTAAAACTATAGGAAAATTATAAAATTAATATATAAGCACTAGGATTCTACATGGTTATTACTGTTTAGTACTAAATTTGGTCTCGAGTTTCTTGCAATATAAAATTTATTCAGTTAAAATATTTTTACTCTTTATCAGGAAACATAATACATTTTATACCTCAGAGGAAAAATGCAGCTTTACAGCACCTAATCTGAAAATAAATGTCTTGCATAAATTTTATACAGTTTATACTAAATGACACAGTGAAAATAATCTCTGGAGAAATTCTTTTTACTTATGTCATCTATGTCATAGAATTTATTTATAAAATGGAATTGAGGATATATTTTTAGTGTCCAGCTCTAAGCTGATAGTGAAACACAATGTTTTAGCGACAGTTAATTATTACTAATTGTAAGAGTAATACACTTACAGAATTTGGTATTATCTTACCACTCTATCTCATGGGCTTGTGATGTGTAGCATTCAGAGTTTTAAGCAATGAGTTTGCTTAGAATAGCCAATCAGCATAATCCTAGCTACATCACCCAGACAGGTTCAAGGTGATGTATGTAAACAAGTCAGCAAGTGATGACCCCTAAGTCACTTTCTGATTGGAGATTTTATTTTCTTCTAAACTTAGATGATTTATCTTATTGCCCTGAACTTGTGTATTATTATCTTGCACAAAAATGCAGTTCCAAGCTAAAGGCAAAGAAGAAAGGTGCAAAGACATCAAGGCTTTGACATTAATACCACCTCAAAACAGCTGTGAATTTCATCCTAAAATACTAAGATGAGTCAGTAAATTTTCATACTGATTGATCCATTTTGTGCTAAGTTTTATGTCCACTTGTATGTAAAATAATCCTAAGTAAAACAATAAGAATTTAATGGTTTTGTCCTCAATATAATCTATGGGCTTAAAACCAAAGCATAGCTTACATAAAATAATAGCTTTAAAGGATGAATCAATAACTTTAAAATATTTGGGTTTTTGGTGTGACAATCAAAACTCAAAATTATATACTCAAAGATATTAGTGAGAATAGTCTTTTTCATAAGTATTATCAATTTTGAAAAGCATGGATATATGCACATGATCCCACATGATTATTAAAATACATTAAAGTAACACAGAAGAAAGTAAACAATTTTTTAAAAATTCACAAACCAGACAAATTTTACAACATATAATTTGTTGCACAAGCTTTAAAAATTTAGATTCTTTTTTTAAAAATACATACAAATAGACATTTACATATACAATTTTATTTGTAATGTTATACCACAAACGAAATTTCAAACAACTTGTTTCCTATTGAATGGATTAGTTTTTAACCTACTCAATAGAAGAGTACATCCAACTGGAATAGGTTAAGATTCATAGACAAATAGTTGTGTCAAGTGGAGGGCTATTAATTCTGTTACTCATGATGCTATGATTAGATCTGGCATCAGCCTGAAATTGACAACAACAGTTCAATTTCTAAGAAAGCAAAAGCTTCAAGGATAAAATTACTGTGCAAAATAGAACTAGTCACCAAACACTTAAGTAAACTCATGCTAAGAAGGCAGAAAAATGAGAATGACACAAAAACTGTATCCAGCGGTAAGCAATTGGCCAGGGATAAAATGAAGCAAATATAGTTTTTCTTCTTTTTACTTTAGAGTGAAAAGTGACATATTTGTAATACTTGAGAGTACATTAAACTCTTAAAAATACATAGATTTACTGTTATATATGAATATTGGAGAAACTATTTCAATAAAAAATGAGTTTCAGAGTACCTTTTATTTTATATAAGTACACCGATGTCTGAGAAATTACAGTAGTCTTAAATTAAGATTTAGTTATTTCACAGCATATTTACTGTATGACTTCAACACATGATTGAAAAAAAATATATATATATATATACTTTTCCTACACATTTTATTTCATTCACTACAATTTTATTTTTAAAAATTAGCCATTGAATAATTTGAGTGGTTTGAATTTTAGAAGACTTTTCAATCAAAAATTAATTATCAGAAAATACAGTTGGAGGATGCTAAAATTCATCACATCACGAAGCATTTACTAGGTATATAAACATCTATGTCTGTCTAAATCCTTGAAAGTATTTTTAGAATGCCAAATTAACTAGATTTTATCTACAAAACACACTTTTGCATTTAAGTCACTTTGTTTATATGAACAAAAAACTTGAAAAAACTTTCTAGTCTTTTCCCTAACGACTATAAAAAAGAACACACTGGTACCTGTGCTTTTATTTTGGAGTTTCAATCTCACTGGATTAATGAGAACTATGTAGAAACACTGGTTATTTTTCTACATTTTTTATATTTTTGTTAACATATTTTTGTTTTGTTGTCTAAGTTTGTTCAAATAGAAGCAATGAGAATCAAATAATTTCACATCCCAAGTATGCACCAAAGAGTGTTCAGAGCTCAGAACAATTAATAAGAACTACTGTCTTCCCCTTTACTGTCATTTCACATGTTGACAAGCCTCTGAAATAAAAGAATAAGACTCTTCACACATAATTAGCCAGTACAAATTGAGGAAAAAAATTAACTAAAATAGGTTTTGCTTAAACACATCATCATCAATCTATATTCACTCCTTCATCACTGATTTGTAAATGAACTGAATTAGTCAAATCATCTCATCCTCCCACACAGCCCTTAAAGGATAAAGATGGCCTCGAACTTGTATGAACCTTTTTAATGTGGCTGCTTAGTTCAGTCATACTAAAACATGCAGAGAATGAAAGGGTTTTAAAAGGCTTAACAGAATGTTCCTGAAAATATCAGTTAAAACATTTAAATTTTCTATGTAATGAATATCTAGATCAAAGGTTTAATATATTATTTTTATTAAATTTATTGTCATGGATCTGCAAATAGGCTGAACATTAACTACAGTAGATGGACATTAGCTGAGAGCTGTATTGATCTTATCTATGCTTGTTTGCTCTACATAAATTGGATGTTATTTGTTGCATGTGTCTTTCCTCCCCCTTCTGGGTCAAGTGAACTTGATTTGACATGTTTTTGTCATAGAAGCTGAAGAAGCATAAAAGAGGAAAGGTAAAGTGTCAGGTGAAAATTCAGAAATCTCCTGCCATTATTTCTGCCTTATTTTAATGTCCAAGGTAGGTCATATGGTTGAATCAAAGTCAAGTGGAAGAAAGTCATTTATCACTTAGTCAAAGGGCGTGGGAAACAGATCCAAGTGGGTGAAGAATTGAGGTGTATAATGCAATATGACTGGCTTGAAATAACTGGTCTCCAGTTCTCTGATAAGTGAATATAAAAATCCAAGTGTTTTATTCTTTCAGCTTCCTCAGATTTCTTACTTTATCAGCCTATGTTAATTTTGTTGTAATTACCCTATAATTTGCCCATTCTTATAATGAGCTTAAAACTTTGTTTTGATTTTTAAGAAAAACAGACAGAGGCCAGGTGTGGTGGTTCACACCTGTAATCTCAGCACTTTGGGAGGCTGAGGTAGGGCACGAGGTCAGGAGTTTAAGGCCAGCCTTGACAATATGGTGAAACCCTGTCTCTACTAAAAATACAAAGAAATTAGCTGGTCGTGATGGTGAGTGCCTGTAATCCCAGCTACTGAGGAGGCTGTGGCAGAAGAATGGCTTGAACCCAGGAGGTAGAGGTTGCAGTGAGCCAAGATCACACCACTGCATTCCATCTGGGGCGACAGTGCAAGACTCCCTCTCAAAAACAAACAGACAAACAAACAAAACAAACAAATTAACAACTAAAAACAAAGAAAGACAGAGTGAAATGCACCTGCTTCAGAGAAAGAGACTCTGACATCTTACTTTTCACAATAATAATAGTTAATAGTGAACACTATATGTGGTAAGAAAGCATACAAGTGCATAATTTTATTTAATTCATTAAATGTAGATATAATTATTACTCTAATTGCAGTTTTCACTAACCCAATTCTCCTGTTGATAAATGAGGTACAGAACAGGTTAAAAAAGTTGACTAGGTTACCATGGTTAAGAATCATCAGACTCCTGTCAAATCTCAGGACTGTTTCACATCAAAGCCTGTGCTTTAATGATCAGGAAACACCTACGCCCATGAACAAAGGAACAGGCATCAGCGGATGCACATCTTCAGTAAGATTTAATGTATAACACATGAGTTTGGAATCGGCCAGTCTACCTTTGAACTCCAGAGGAATCTTTGAGACATTCCTTAAACTGTCTGGATTTCCTTATGTGCTAATGAGAATAATAATAGCATCTCTACTTCAGAAATTCTTTAAGATCACAAGATGCTTGTAAAATATTTAGCAGAGCATATGATACAGGTAAAATAAGCTAATTGTTGTTATCAATTTATTATTATTATCATTACTCAGGAAGCACATTTGAAAACAATGTAAACAATTTTTTGATGAAAAATGTTAACATTTAATATTGTTTACTGTTGTACGATTCTTAAACCTTTTCTCAACTGTTTTATTGTTTCTAACTTTCCAAAAATGAAACCCCTACTTTATGAAACTTTACTCTTTTAGTCATGTTTTCCAAGTGATTCCTTTTCTTCCAGAGTTTAAGATAAGATTCTCTGAGTCCTTGTGAGACTACCTGAGGCTTTCTTACACAGATCTTAGGAGAATAAATTATACATATCTTCTGCAGAGGTCCAGAACAAAAAGTAATCCTAGTGTTTGGGGTAAAATGTAATGACAGAGTAAGCCAGCTTACAGAGACCAGAGACAGAGAGAGAAGGACAGAAAGACGGACTGCACCATTGGATACCAGAATCCAGTTCTTACTGACACCCAGCTGTACCTCTATACTTTCCATGTTTAAAATGTGAGACAATAAATTTTTCTTTGCCAAAGACAGAGTTGTATTTCAATTTTTTGAAGACAAACGGCTTTAACAGAAACACAGACAATTGCCTGAATCTAGAGTCCTAGGAAATTCATAGATTCAAGATGTGGGGAGCAAATGGGAATCCAGCAAAAGAGATGAGTGGTATCATCCAGCAAGTTAGGAGGAAAAGCAAAGAAGGGATGAATCCAAGAAGCCAAGGAAATGAGGGGAAAGTAGTGATAAACACAAAAGCGTAAGTGTATGTGGGCAGGAATCATGAAGTTTCACCTATTTTCTGTCCACAACAATGAAAGTAGTTTTGGTAGAGCCATAGGGGAGAAGGGCTAATTTGAACAAATTTTCAGAAAGTCAGAGAGAAACAATGGTCATTGTCAATAATCTTAAACAGTTGTTCTGCAAATATGAGCAAATAAATAGTATTACATGTGATAAAGTAAGCTAAACAAAATTATTACCTTTCTTTAGGAGAAACTATGTAGTAATGGAAATATCGTACTAGAGGGGTAACATTTGATTACACAGAAGGAAGAGATAAGAATTGCTGAAATAACATCTTTGAATAGATTAGAAGGAAGTGACTGATGTTTGATAGAAGGAAATATATTTCGCCTACTGTTTCAGGAATGAATACAGAAGAATATTTTCATCTTCGTGTGCTAATAAATGTGAAAGACATAAAATAATGTAAGCACATAATAATTACTTAGTGGATATCTGTTATGAGAATTAATGTCCATGGAATTAAACGTGAGGAATGAGAAATAGGAGATATCAAGTAGAAGAGGGGCAAATAAATGTTAGATCAATGGAATGGAAGTTTTAAGAGACTTTAAGATTTGTTGAGTCAGGGTGATAAAGTGAATTAAAAGAGTTGGTGGTCAAAGTATAGAATTCAATAAACTGAGATCATGGAGGTGATATATTCATTAGTGCCACAAGATCTAGACATACAGGCTAACTAGATTATGGCTGAGATAAAGACCAGAGCTTCAGGGAAATGAAATGCAAGGATCTGTAGTGCCAGGAGTTGGAAGAATCAGATCGTGTGAGACTCATTCAGTATCATGAGAAAAGTGCAGGCGAGACCCACCCCAGCAATTCAATCACCTCCCACTGGGTTCCTCCAACAACACATGTGAATTGTGAGAGACACAATTCAAGGTGAGATTTGGGTGGGGAAATAGCCAAACCGTATCAGACGGGGACACAGAACCAAGCCATATCAAAAACCTGATGATCTTCAGGAAGAAGAGAAAGAATGCCCTGAAATTGGAAATAATATTGAAGAAAATACCCAAATTTGTTTTGTGAAGCTGTGGGAACAAAAACAAATATTACTCGGAGGCCAGTAGTGGAAGCCATGTCCTCAGGAGAGATCCATGTTTTCATCAGAAAAAATGGTTTGAAAGAAAAAGTCAAATAATTTGATCTCAGAGTGTAAAATAACTCATCTGGAACAATACAAGGATGCCAGGAAGTAGGATGGTAATAAAAGAGGAAAAATTGGGGTTACAGAGCTTTAAAAAAGATTGGACTTTGGACCATGAAGTATGACTGAGTCTAGGGGTTCTTGGGGATACAACAAACTAGGATGAAATATATAAGGGGACTAAACCCAGCAAAGTTAGGGCACATTGTGTTGGAGGGAGAGTGGATTTAGGGAGGAATTATCTGGGTCCCCTCTTAATAACTCACACAGGCGGGAGTTTTGTACCACAGTTGATTTGACCTTTATTTCTATCCCCTTCTTTCACAGCAGAACCCTGTTAGTAAGGACTCATGTTATACCAAGTCACTCTTCACACTGATGATGACAGTAGACTGAATTGAGCTTGAAGGATGAAGACTATTTCCCCTATACAACACTTTTTCTTATGTCTATTTCTTCCTCTTCCAGAAAAGTAAATTTGATTTAAAAAATTGTTTTTTTTTGTTTATTTTTTATTCCTATGTTAGGAAAAGACCTTTTCTAAAGCCTGGCTCAGAGGTAAGCGTAAGTGAATGAATGATGTTGATGGTAGTATGATCTGTTTCTTCATTACTTATAACCACAGGGATTAGAAAATCTAGCTGAAAATATTTTATCTGCCTCTTCCACCCATTTGGCTTCACAAGCTGTCATATTGTTTATGTCTTCACTCCTATAATTAAACACATAGGAGCAATAAATAGCCTCTATCCCTAAGCAACAAAATTGTTCACCCTTTGGGTTAGACTTTTTTGAGAGAATAGTTGAGCCTGAAAGAAAACTGATGGTAAAAAATAAGTTATGTGACCATTAGATCTTAATAAATTGTCACAGAGGAAGTAATTTGCCCATTTGTAACAAGCTTGTGGACTAAGATAGAAAAGAATTTTTTGAAAAAAATATTTGCAGGCCTGGTGCGGTGGCTCACATCTGTAATCTTTGGAAGGCTGGGGTGGGCATATCATGAGGTCAGGAGTTCAACATCAGCCTGACCATCATGGTGAAACCCCGTTTCTATTAAAAAAATAAAATAATAAAATTTTTAAAAGTTGCCAGAGTTCAAATACTGTGTGTGTGTGTGTGTGTGTGTGTGTGTGTGTCTGTGTGTACATTTATGCTATATCTTAGTTAATGAATCTTAAGCGAGGTGAGTTTGTATAAAAGTAGGATACAGAACACACAACAGACCCCTATTTCTTAAATGATATAAAGGCAAAGGGAAAAACATATGTACTTTGTGCTACCATTATACATTAATAATTAAGAATATAATAAATATTGAATCTATAATATTCTCTATATAATGTATATTTAAACATCTGTTGTACTGTACACACAGCAAAGCACCCTCATGTGTACACACACACACACACACAAAACATGTAATTACAGTGTTTCCTCATAAATAAAAATTATTTGTTCAATCACTAAATGTGCTTATTTTTTAGTCAGGCAACTGTTTTCAATTGCAGGGCACAAAGAAAGAAAAAAATAGACATGGGCCAATTAAACTCTTGTCTCTGAATTTCTCATCTGTGAATAAGTTTTACTTTTCTCAGCTTAAACACCTGTCAATATTATGTGACTAATTATCTGCTTAAATAATTTTTTGAAATTCGTATCATTTACTATCACTGTTATTGTTGATACAGACCCTAGTGTTGTCACCCAGACTGGAGTGCCGTGGAGTGATCTCGGCTCACTGCAACTTATCCCTCCTGAGTTCAAGTGATTGTCCTGCCTCAGCCTCTTGAGCAGCTGGGACTACAGGTGTGTGCTACCATGCCCAGCTAATTTTTGTATTTTTAGTAGAGATGGGGTTTCACTATGTTGTCCAGACTGGTCTCAAACTCCTGACCTCAGGTTGATCTGCCTTAGCCTCTCATATTTCATTTAATTTTAACTAATATACTTTATTTTTTAAGAACAGTTTTAGAATTGCAGAAAATTGAGTAGTTCACAGAGAGTTTCTGTATCTCCTCTGTCCCAACAATTTTCCCTACGATTAACATTGTGTTAAATGTGATTGTTACATTATTATTATTAATTAAAGTCCAAAGTTGATACAATTTGAATCTCTGTCTCCTCCAAATCTCATGTTGAAATTTAATTGCCATTATAACAGTATCAGGAGGTGGAACAGTTAAGTTATTTAAGTTATGAGGACTTTAAAAGGTGGGATTGATGCTCTCAGCAAGAAAGGTGAGTTTACCTCCCTCTTGCTCTCTCTTGCCGTCTCATATTCTGCCATGTGATGGCGCAACCACAAGGACCTCACAGGATTCTGGCACCTTGATACTGGACTTCAATTTTCCAGAAGTGTGAGCCAATAAATTTTGTTTGTTCTAAGTTACTGTGTCTGTGGTGTTCTATTATAGCAGCACAAAATGGACTAAGATAATAAGTTACAATAAGGCTGTTTATATTTTATATTTTTATGGATCTTAACAAATGCACAATACCATGAATCCAACAATTAAAATATCATACAGGATAGTTTCACTGTCCAGTAAACCTATTATGCCAAAGTATTTATCTCTCCTCCCCATCTCAAACTCTTGACAATTATTGATCATTTTATAGTATCTACAGTTCTGCATTTCCAAAATGCCTACAGTTAAAATTATATAGTATATAGCCTTTCAGACTGGTATATCTCACTGAGCAATATGTACTCAAGTTTTTCTTTCGTCTTTTTGTAGCTTAGTAGTTTACTTTTTAAAATCATTGAATAATATTTCATTGTATGATGTACCAACATTTATATATCATTGAATAGAATAATGGCACTGGACTCAAAAACGAATTTGAAAACAATTTGTTAATTATTTTTTATGCTACCACAACAGCTCTCTAATTGGCTTCCCCAAAGTGTGTTTCCCCCTCTCTAATCTATTGTCTTGATTATAGACAGTGACTGTTGCAGAAATGTATATTTTATAATGTCAAATTAACTTTCATATGAAACCCAATATTTTTCTCATTACACAAAGAACAATAGCCTAGTTAAGATCTTCTGTACATTTAAGTATTAGTTTACATGTTGTATTACTCATTTTTCAGGAAAAAAAAGATGAGCTCTGAGTTAATGCAATAAAACGTTTTAACCAATTTGTCGAACTTGGTTTTATTTCAAATTTTTGTGTAAGGAAAGGCCAGTCTCTAATTCTCCCTTTTCTCTTCTTTTTACGTCTTCTTTTCCTCCACTTTCTTTTTTCTTTTTCTTTTCAAAATTGTTTTGGACATTTGTATAGAATTTGTTTTTGATTCACAAATTTTCTTCAGATGAATCAATATCTTAAATTAATTTACTTTTCCTAGATGCAAACATAACATATTTTCAGGTTTATTCATTAATATTATGTTTTACAAAAGGTTTATCACAGAAAAATCTATTAAACAAATACTAATTGTTTACTACATTTTAAAAGTCCTCTAGGTCTTAAGTATTATCTTCTTTTTAATACTTGAAACAACCCTTTTATATGTGAAATGTAAATATTTATATACTTACAGATAGACAAAAGTATTATTCCATTTGAAAAATACTGCTTATGTTTTAAAAAATACTTTGTTAATATCAATAATGTTAATTTTCATTTGTACCTTTTAATTGTTGGCATAAAAATACAACTATGAATTCAAAAATGCACCTACAAATTCAGAAGGTTGTTCAAATAGCTCTTCTATTAATCTGTAAGTATTCTACCAACTTAAAAATATTCTTAGGAAGATATAGAAAATAATTTACTGGAGTTTTGTTTCCAAAACTTGAAATGGTGTTTGGGGAGTTATTGAGTGCAGGAAATGCTACTCCAAAATAAGACACCAGAGAATTTCAGAAAACAGTAGAATCAGGAAAGCCACTCTCATCTTCTCCCCACCTTGCTTCAGTCTCCCCTGAAACAAGCCATAAATTTCAGGACGCTCACTCTCTGGCCTTCTCCCTCCCTTAGTTCCTAATTAACCTCATCTGTCAGGTGTATTCCTTATACCTGCACAGAAAGGATGTCACACAGATGCCAAGAAGTATGTGAACAAACCGAGTTCCCTAAGCTCCTCTCACTTCGTTACCATTACATCATACTCTTTTTCCCTCCAATTATGACTCTGCTAATTGTTTACAAAAATACAATTTTATCTGGGTCCTAGAGGCCTCCTTTCCTAATGAAGGATTCTGTGTCACATAAAATTAATTAAATAAATTTGCAAGATTTTCTCTAGTTACTCATATATGTATATATATATATATATGTAACTATATATATATGTAACTATATATATATGTAACTATATATATATGTAACTATATATATATGTAACTATATATATGTAACTATATATATATGTAACTATATATATATGAGTAACTATACACACACACACACATAAATATGTATATATATATATATATATATATATATATATATATATGCATCTCAGACAAGACCCCAGCGATGGGTGAGGGTCTATTTTATTTTTCTATTGTACAGAAGCCTATTAAAAAGAAGGTGATTATTTAAGGTAAAATTATAATGAAATGAGAAAAATACAAAATGGCCCAGGAGAAGCACATAAAGAATAATATATCAATAAAATAAAAGATAGAAAATAGCTAACTGATTTTATTGAAAATTTGCTAGTTGCAATAATTGACAGGAATTCTTATCAACATTTATGACTTCACATGTCTTTATTTTTTTCTTTTCTTTCTTTCTTTTTTTTTTTTTTTTTTTTTCTTGAAACGGTTTTGCTCTTGTCACTCAGTCTGGAGTGCAAGTGATTCTCCTGCCTCAGCCTCCTAAGTAGCTGGGATTGCAGGCACTCACCACCCAGATGTTTTTTTTTCCTTTGTATTTTCAGTAGAGATTTGGTTTTGCCATGTTGGCCAGGCTGGTCTTGAACTCCTGATCTCAGGTGATCCACTGCTTTGACCTCCCAAGGTGCTGGAATTACACACATGAGCCACTATGCGCAGCCCAAGTTCACATGTCATTAGTTAAAACTCTCAATGTATTTCTATTTGAAATGCAAAGTAAATTTGTTACTCATTTTGCTGATTAAGATGTAAATTTAAAAACATTTCTTGTTAAGGAATTTATTATGGGTCAGAAATAATACTTTTGTTAATATTTCCAATAGAACAAATGCTTAAACTTTATTATAATTGTGATTAATTTAATATTATAATGTGTTCTTTTACTGACAGATACATATTTTCTAGAAAACAAATCTGAATTACATTACCTACTATATAAATTAAATGATTTATGTAAAAATATAAATTTGTTAAGGTAATCATTTTAGTAATTCTATTTATTAATTAATGTGGTAGCAACGTAAGAAAATTCCCTACAGATGTTCATGTCCTAATCTCCAGAATCTGTGAGTATGTTACATTACACGGCAAAAAAGAAAACAAAGACATTGAAGATGGAATTAACGTTACAGATGTTAAAGCAGGAAGCTTATCCTTGAGTATTTGTTGGGCCAATATAATTACATGTGTCCTAGAAACTTAAAAAAACAAATGAGAGGAATAGGAGAGATCAAAATTTATAAAAGAGGAATCCACAGATGGGTAAGCAGAGGTAATAAGGAGTAATAACAGGTAATAATGACATGTATCAGTGTTCACAGGTTTGAAGGGCAACAAGGGCTTCAGTCCTACAACCAACCACAGCAACGAAATTCTTCCAACAACCTGAAGGGCCAAGGAAACAGTGTTTTTCCTGGAGCATGGAGAAACACAGATGTGTTGATGCCTTGATTTTAACCAGAAAGACTCATGTTGGACTCCTGGCATGCGGAATAGTAAAACAGTTAATCTGGATTGTTTGAAGCCATCAATGTTGTGTTAATTTTTTACAGTGGCAAAAAAGAATATGCCTCACTTAACCAACATTAATAAGTTTTGCCTTGCAATATTGAAAGAAGCAGTGTGAAGTATTTTTCTTATTCTTGCAAATGAGAAGGTCATGTTTACACCTCCCTTCTTCCCCTGACTTTCCATGTCTGCTGCTGTGAATATGGAATACATATGCCTAATGCACCCAGTGAAATAAAGGCTTCATGGCTGACATTCATAAAGGATACTATTGCGAACATTAAATGCTTATTGATAATATTGTACTAGGTGCTATCAATATAAGGTAAATGATTCTACTTTAAGAAGCCAGTCAGCTATTTCATTTTCAGCGAAGTCTAGAACAAAATGTTTCAACTAATTCATATATAAAACAATAAGTAGTAATTGGTATTCATATATCCCAATTCAGCATTTTGGCTGTTATGCTGCTAATAAAATCAGATACAAAGACCATGTGAAGTTGCTTTAGCATTGTTAGATTCTGGTAGACTGATAGCTGAAAGCACATGTGCCCTACTGCATTATACATTATAATTTGATTCTTATTGTTAACCGATAATTGTATCTTTCTCCAGTGATGTTCACAGATAAGATTGATCTTCAGAGTTTATTGTTATAACTCTGCACACTTTTGTTAGTCTAGTACAATAAATTGGCACACTTTAAAAAATGTCTTACTTTCCTCAGTGGGTAGAATTTGTCCTTAAGAGTTTCAATAATTTGGAAAAGGTCTCCAAAATTATTTGGTGTCTGAGATATTTTTCAAAATATTTTTTGGGAATTTATTTTATTTATTTGAAATATTCTAGAATATTAAACATTTTATTTACCCTCTCAGAAATAAATCAATCACAATACATAATTGTAGGAAGACTGATTTTACTTCACTTACGAGCTAATGAATCAGCCTGTTACAGTTCTATAGATGCTGACAGAAGACATGAGATTTCTGGGTCAGAGATAAGTAATGAAATGAACCACCACACAGCAAATATTAGCAATGTCATCAAACTTGTCCAAATTTCCTTTGCCCTGAAGTTCCCTAAGGGGACATGGATCAGATGAAGCCTGCATTAGCAGTGTGTTACATACAAAGTAAGACTGAGCTTAAAAAATCCACTACACTTCATGGCAAATAAATAACATTGCACTTGTGCAGAAAGACATTATCTCAGCTCTCAAGATTTCTAACTGCATAAGGATCAACAGGGAGAAATGATGTTAGTGAATGAGTGATACATTCTACCTCCCAACAATAATTGTCTCTTAATACACACATAAATATTTTAAAATCTGTTCTTGTCCTCTCTTTTTTTGTTGTTCATATTTCTGTATCTTATGTGTATACATATATTTTACTTCATCCAATTTTCTAAATAATATCCTAGTTAGAAAATTTTTATAATAGGATAATTTTGACTTTTAATAATCAAAAATACTATTTTGCTTACTAGGATTATTATATTTCCATTTTTATTTTTCATTTTTATATTACACCGCCATTCTCCTGCTTAACACTCTTCCTATGCCTTTGATGCAAAGTCGACTTAATTTGTTTTAACTTAACTTGCTATCCCTGAACTGCTCACTTACTAATTTTATTCCATCTCATCTCTCACTCTTTCCAACTTCCCTGTAAATTTTAGCAACTCCGAATTACTTTTAGTCTCCGAAAGTGTCATGCTCTCAATTGCTTTCTCCGGTCTTCATTCTACTTCTTGAAATTGACTGCCTTGAAATTGCTCACCCATTTATTTTTTTTTTAAC
Source organism: Saimiri boliviensis (assembly GCF_048565385.1). Lineage (NCBI taxonomy): Eukaryota > Metazoa > Chordata > Mammalia > Primates > Cebidae > Saimiri > Saimiri boliviensis. The sequence continues at coordinate 274,765,760 of NC_133449.1, read as the reverse complement.
TTAGTTAAACCTAAAGTGCTCCCTTAATTCAATGCTGCCTTATGTCAGTCCCCTGAGTTCACCTCTAGTTCCTGTATGTTGTTACTTTTATAACTGATGTTATCTGGCCTGGATTTTATGTTCTATAACAAAGTTAACTCAAACTTCTTGACTATGATCTTATCTATGGTGCATAGCTTCACAGTTGAGAAACAAAGTATCACATATGCTGATCTATAGAACTAATACTATTTTGTTCATTGTGAGGATGTTAAAATACACACAGTTGACCAAAAATAGAATACAGTATAACTTTGAGGTAAGTCTACAGTTCAGATGTTGTTACTGCTGCTATATTTTCATTTACCCTTCTGATTTTTAATATTTTATACATAGTGTTATCACAGACAAATATTAAAATATTATCTAACTGGCTGAATTAGAAGACATGAATCAGAATAGGAAAAAATAAAAATGAACATAATAATAAAATAAAGTATTTTTATACAGAGAATATATCTATATTGCTATGGCTGACAGAGCCATAGCAAAAGTAAATATAGATATATTCTCTCTAAAAAAGTAATTGGCCTCTAATTTCTGAGTCTTACTTTTATCTCATATTGAAAATTAGGACAGTATTTGCATCTGAATATATACTGGTTCAATATGTATTTCTATTTTGTCTGCATCAATTTTTAAATTTTATGTATTTTATTTTTTATCAGTAAGAGTTAAGAGTATAACAAAGCCAGTATGTTGTTGCCAAATCTCTATTCAGAGAGAATATTAATATCTTAAACATATTAACTAGAGAAAGAAATGAAGAAATAAAAATAAACAGAGTAAAAACAAACAAAAGTTATGATTTTCAAATGGAAGAAAGCATTGCATTAATATAATAAAATTGGATGAAATAAATTAGAACAAGGATTAAAAAATCCTCACATCTCTAAAATTAATTATACAAAAACAAATTCTTGGTTAAGTATTCAAATAAGAAGGCCCACAATAGCAATATCATGCTGATACAAGATTTGAAAGAAATTCTAAAATGCTTTCAGAAATGAAATAGTGACAAAACATTTACACACAAAAGGAAGTAAACATGAGGAAACCCAAGTGTTACAGCAGTGGAATGAGAATTACATCAAACTAATCTTCTCAACAGAAACAATTGATGCTAGCAGATACAGAAACAATAACTTCAGTGATTTGAAAAAGAAAAACAAATAACAAAACTTATTTTGCATTTTGAAGTCTTTGCCAAGTGCCATTTAATACAACAGTCTAAGATTTTTAAATATATAAACATTTACCACAAATTCTCTCTAAATAAATTAAGACAAATGGTTAAAAAAAAAAAAAAAGAGGGTAATATCAAAGGAAGGCTATAGAAATCGATGAAGAGAAAAACTGAAAATACTTGTATTTCAGTCTAAAGGATTAACGGTACATATTCTGAAACCAGCCAGTTTGTATTTGTGGACTGATTCCACTACCTAATATTAGCTGTTTGATATTGAGTGAATTATGTAAATTCTTTGTACATAATTTTTACTCATTTATATAATGGTAATAAAAGTTTGTCTAAAGTTACTTTCTGGTATCTGTGGTTGTTTGCCTTCAGGGCTCCTATGTATGCCAAAATGTGTGGATGCTAAAATTATTTGTATTAACTGCTGTATATTTGCATATAACACACATTCTCTTATATGTTATAAATCATATCCAGATTGCCTATAACAACAAATAAAATAAGGTGCTATGCACATAGTTGTTATACTGCATTGTTTAGAAAATAATAATAAAAAATATTGTATATGTTCAGTAAACTTTTATTACTTCAAATAATTTCAGTCAGTGGTTGGCTGAATTCATGGGTGCTAAACCCACAGGCATGGAAGGTTGAGTCTAACATTATCTACCTAATATTATATAAATAAAATGCATTAATACCATTAAGGCAATTAGAATGATGCTATTACAATGATACAGGCAGTTCTGTATGTTTAGATAATAGTCACATTGCCATATAAATTACATTCTGTAATAAATAATTTCCAACAATTGGTACCACAAGTACTTCTCAAATGGAGTTTGAGGAGGTTGAGGGAGAAATGGAGGGAAACTAAAACAGGAAAAGTTCATGTATTTTTGGGAAGAGAAAATAAATTTTCATTACAGATTTTGAAATAAAAATGTTTTACAAAATCATTACATTTAAAGTAAACACAAGAAAAATAGAAATAATGTGTTAAGGTTATCAATAAATAATGACTGGCAGGGTAACAATAATATTATTTTAAAAGGTTGTAAGGAAAAAGAAAATAAATAAAAATATGTGACAGAGACTATATGTGGTTCAAAAAGCCTAAAATATTTACTATTAACATTGGCTCCTTAAATAAAACTTCACCAACTCTGTGTTAGAGAAATAAAAAACAAAACAAAATAAACATGAAATAAAGAATATATTTATAACAAATCTTATAATGCTTTACCTACCATTATTTTCTCCAAAATAAGGCAGAGAAAATTACAAAAAGAAAATCATAGCCAATAAAAATAAAATATAACATAGTTTTATTGTCAGTATGATATAGATTCTGAAGTTTTACCCATGTGAATGTGTTTTACTTTGTCAAAAATACAATTTGGATTTGACTGCTTTTTATAAACTGGCAAAAGTATTTTATTATTTCATGTATAAATTCTAATATAAAAGCTATGAGATATTTGTGTCTATACATGTCTAGGTGTGTTTACACCTACATGCATGCATTTTGTTGTATGTTGAGTCTACATGATGAATTCTACCATAGTTGGCCAGAAAGCTCTTAATAAATTCTATTCAGATTGGCTTAGATAAATAAGAGTTCAAGTAAGCTAGTAACAGATAGTCCAAATTACTTTTAGTTGAAGTGACTTAAGTAAATCATAAATAAGCTTGTTTTATAATGGTGTTTAAGATATCAATATAAATATCTTTGAAAAGGTCAGCATAAATGTTTGCCTGGGTTTATTGGTGAGATTGCTTCATATTTGTCTCTACTAGATGTTTTATAGTATCAAGTTTTGCTACAGACATTATAAAATTATAAATCCAATCTAAACAGATTGATCTTTGTGCAATTCTGTCATAAGTAAGGCTAAGTGAACATTGCAGGCTTAATTTTTAAAGAGCTATATCTTCTGAGTTACTGGCAAAATACCCATATATTTAAGCTTAATGTTACTATTTCTGTGAACATCTGATATTCACAAGCTATAAGAAACATTCACGAAGGAATAATTTGAAATAATGACAAGCTTCATCTGATATCTAAGTTTTCATAAGTAATTTATGAAAATAGTTAAAAACAAATAATTAGTTAAACATAAATGGGATAAACATTTAAAAACAAACATGTTATGCAATTTAAATTTATAAAGTTATATTAAATTAAATAACACCAATTAAATTCCTTGGGCATTTCCATATAAGACAGAAAAAAAATTGCTGAACATTAATATAAATCTTGTTCTTGCCTTCTTAAATTTTATAGAAAGATTAAGTTTATTTGGGTCTATGAAAACATATAAGAATAATTACATTATGGGAAAAACTTTCTAAAAATTATAAAATAGTTCTCACTTCTATAATACTGATATGTGACAGAGATTTGAAAATTGCTTGCTTCCTAGATTTCACTAAAAATTAATATATGTGTGTATATTGTACCAAAAAGGTGAAAAGTATTTTTAATGATGAAAAAAATAAGAAAAGCATTTTTAACATTATAGGAAAATTGCTTGCTTCCTAGGTTTCACTAAAAATTAATATATGTGTGTATATATAAAGTGTACCTAAATGGTGAAATGTGGTTTTGATGAGAAAAAATATAAGAAAACTATTTTAAATGTACTATTCATTTAAAAAATAATACTTTTTTCTAACTCAGAAGTTATTAAAAGGTTGTTTAGAAACATGCATTTAGGAAGGAAATAGAAACAAAATAAAAAGGAAGTAAGTAGGACAGACAGATGTGAAAAAAGTTTTGAATATAAAGATTCTTTTGATAAGGAAGTTTAGAAAAAAGGTAATTTTCTCAGAAAAATAATCTTGAGTGGTAAATTTTTGTATCATACTAAAATTGTAGGTAATTTAGTAAAGAGGAAATATAGGACAAATCAGAAAGTCTAAGTATGTTGTCAGAGGTCTGAGTACATCACTATAAGGTTAGTAAAGGGTAAATTTTTAAAAATTGTTTGATCAAGTAGGCTACAATTATTTTACTAAATTAATCTTTCTTAAGATTAATATTTGATATTAAAATACATAATAAAAAACTAAAAAATGTTCCCTATTTTGGAATGATAAGGTTTTCCTTAAATATTAAACTGTTCTTAGTAAAATTATCAGAGGTTTTAATTTTAAATTTTCTTTTTTTTTTTTTTTTTTTTTTCTGTTTTACAGGATCCTTTCCTCCCATCCTCTGGAAAAAAATATTTTCTTTTATACAAAGTGGTAATTTTATTTTTCAGGATAATGTTGTTTTCTTAACACGCTTCAGGTTCATATTTCAAAATCTAACAATTGGCATAATTTTTTACATGTGATTTACAAGTCATATTTCATTGCCTTCTGCTCTTCTTTTTTTCTCCCCTTGAAAAGAGTATCAATAATAACTCTCTCCACCACCTTTTAATTCACTTCTTTAACACTATTCTTCCATTCTAACACTGATTCTGTGACCTGAGACTGAAATGTTTATCTTTCTGAAAAAAGAAATTTTAAAAGTCCATAGGATTTTGGGGAACAGGTGATGCTTGGTTACATGAGTTAAGTTCTTTAGTGGTGATTTGTGAGATTTTGGTTCACCCATATATATATATACACCCATATGTATGTATATATATATAGTGTGTGTGTGTGTGTATAAATTATATATATGTGCCATGGAATACTATTCAGCCAAAAAAATAAATACAATAATATTCCATTTCATTATATACTATTTTATATATATATATATATATATATATATATTCCATATATAAAATATATATATATATTCCATATATATATATATATTCCATATATAAAATACATATATAAAGAAGAGTATCTAAAATATTTATAGAATAGTAATATATATAATATTATATATAATATTATATAATATATAAATATCACAATTTATTCACTAACTGATTGATGGGCATTTGGGCTGGTTCCATGTTTTTGCAATTGCTAATTGTACTGCTATAAACATTTATGTGCAAGTATAATAATGCACTTTTTTGTATAATGACTTCTTTTCCTCAGGGTAGATACCCATTTGTGGCATTACTGTATAGAATAGTAGTTTTATTTTTAAATCTTTAAGAAATCTCCACTCTGTTTTCCATAGTTGTTGTACTATTTTACATTCACACCAACAATGTAAAAGTGTTCCCTTTTCACTGCATCCTCACCGACATCTATTATTTTTTGATGTTTTGCTAATTATGGCCATTTTTGTAGGGGTAAAGTGGTATTGCACTGTGGTTTTGATTTGCATTTTCCCAATTATTCATGATGTTGAACATTATTTTCATATGTTTGTCAGCCATTCATATGCCTTCTTTGGAGAATTGTCTATTCATGTGCTTAGCTCATTTTTTGATGGGGTTGGTTTTTCTCCTGGCTAAGTTGTTTTAGTTCCTTGTAGATTCTAGATATTGGTCCTTTGTAAGGTATATAGATTGCAAAGATTTTCTACCACTCTGTGAGTTGTCTGTTTACTCTGGTGATTTTTTTCTTTTGCCATGAAGAAATTTTTTAGTTTGAATCACACCTATTTGCCATTGTTTTTTGTGTCTGAAATTTGTATCATAAAAACTGAAAAGAACAATGTTTTCCTCCAGAATAACTTGATTTTGCATTCTTGACTTTTCTTGAGTATCAAAAATGACCTTGATCAAAATGGGGAAATATGAAAATGGTTGAAATAAAAATGGAGTCATTTGTGTAACAAAAAAAAACTCTGATTTCCCTTTTAAGTTTAAGGTATAATTTTGCTGGACATAATATTCTATGTTGAAAGCTTTTTTTTCTTCAGTATTTTGACTGTATTATTCCACTCCCTCCTGGCCTTAAACTTTCTGCTGAGATTTCTGCTGCAAGACATTATAGAGCTTTTTTTATAGGTTATTTGAGTTTTTTCTCTTGATGCTTTTGCATCCTTTATCTTTAACCTTTGTGAGTTTGATTATATATGCCTTGAGGTAGTCTCATTTGGGTTAAATTTCTTTTGCATTCTTTAACATTCAACATAAATATTCAGATCTTTCTCTAAGTTTGAAAATTTCTCTATTATTATTTCATTGAATAAAGTTTCTACCCACATCTCTCTAAATATATCTTTCTAAGACCAATAACTCTTCAATTTGTCCTTTCCAGCTATTTTCTGGGTCTTCTGGGTGTGCTTAATTCTTTTATTATTATTATTATTTTCTTTTTTGACTGTGTATTTTCATAAAGCCTGTCTTAAAACTAACTACTTTGTTTATTCACTTCATCAATACTGCTCTTTAGAGTCTATGATGCATTTGTCAGTTTGTAATTACATTGTTCAGTTCCAAAATTTTAGATTGATATTCTAAAAAATCTTTGTCTGTAAATCAGAATTCTTTCTCTGCATTGACTTGAAGTTTATTGGGCTTCCTCAAGACAGCTAATTGAAATTTCTTGTTGAAAAATCTCACATGTCTCTATCACTTGAGACTATGGATTGGCTTTGTGTCCCCACTAAAATCTCATCTGGAATATTAATCCCTACATGTTAGATGAAGGGCTTAAGGGGAGGTGATTGGATCATGGGGACAGTTTCTGCCATGCTGTTATTGGGATAGTGAGTGACTTACCATGAGAGTTGATAGTTTTAAAAGTGTTTGGCTGTTTCCCCTCTGCTCTCTCTCCATACTGCCACTTTGTGAAGAAGTTGCTTGCTTATCCTCCACCTTCTCTGCAATTATTGTAAGTTTCCTGAGGTTTCTTCAGCCATGTGAAACTCTGAGTCAATTCAACCTTTTTTTCTTTGTAAATTATCCTGTCTCAGTACCTTTATCGCAGCATGAAAACAAACTAACACAGAATTGGTACCAGCAGTATGGGGTGCTACTATAAAGATATCCTGAAAATGTGAAAGCAACTTTGGAATCAGGTAATGGGCAGAGATTGGAACAGTAAGGAGGGCTCAGAAGAAGATGGGAAGATTTGAGAAAGTTTGGAACTTACTACAGACTTGTTGAACAATTTTTATCAAAATGCTGATAATGACATAAACAATGAAGTCCAGGCAGAAGTGGTTTCAGATAGAGATGAGGAACTTGTTGGGAATGGGAGCAAAGGTGATTCTTGTTATGCTTAAGTGAAGAGACTGGGCATTTTTGCCTTGCCCTAGAGATCTGTGGAACTTTGAACTAGGGAGAGATGATTTAGCATATTTGGCAGAAGAAATTTCTACTCAGCAAAGCATTCAAGAGTCATCCTGGCTTTTTTCAAAGTGTACACTTATATGCACTTATATAAAGATGATGTGAAATTGGGTTGTAAGGAAAGCAGAGCATAAAAGTTTGAAAAAATTGTAGCCTGACCATGCAGTAGAAAAGAAAAAAAAAAAAATTCTGGAGAGAAATTCAAACCAGCTGAGAAGCCAAATGTTAATTGCCAAGACAATGGTGAAAATGTCTATAGGGCATTTTGGAGATCTGCACAGCAACCCCTCCCATCACAGGCCAGGAGGCCTAGGAATGAGAAATGGTTTAATGGGCCAGGCTTAGTGCCCTGCTGCTCTTTGCAGCCTTAAAGCATGGTGTCTTGCATCCTAACCATTCCAGCTCTAGCCATGGTGAAAAGAGGCCAAAATACAGCTTGGACCATTGCTTCAGAGTGTACAAGCCCCAAGGATTGGCAGCTTTCACATGGTATAGGGTCAGCAGATATACGGAGGCAATGGTTATGGTTTAGGAAACTCCACCTAGATTTTGGAGGATATATGGAAATACCTGGATGTCCAGGTAGATGCCTGCTGCATGGAGAGAGCCCTCATGTAGAACCCCAACTAGGGCAGTGGAAAAGAAAAATGTGGAGTTCGACCACCCACAAAGAGTCCCCACTGGAGCATGGCCTAGTGGAGCTGTGAGAAAGGGGCCACTGTCCTCCAGACCCAATAATAGTAGACCCACTAAAAGCTTGCATTGTGAGCATGGGAAAACACCAGCCCATGAAAACAGCTACAGGGACTGCACCTTGCAGAGCCAGAGTCTGAGCTGCCCAAGGCTATGGGATTCCACTCCTTGCATCAGCGTGCCCTAAATGTGAGACATGGAGTCAAAGGAGGTTTTGGATCTTTAAGATAGAATGTGTGCTCTGCCAGATTTCGTGCTTGCATGGACCCTCTTGCCCCTTAGTTTTGGCCATTTTCTCCCATTTGGAATGGAAACATTTAGCAAAATCCTTGTATATTGGAAGTAACTAACTTAATTTTTATTTTGCAGGCTAAGAGGTAGAAGAGACTTGCCTTTCTTAATATGAAACTTTGGATTTGTGATTCTGAGTTAATGCTGAATGAGTTAAGATTTTGGAAAATATTTGGGAAGACATGATTGTTTTTGAAATGTGAGAAGGACATGAGATTTGAGAGTGTCTGGGGCAGAATGATATGGTTTGGCTCTGTGTCCTCACCCAAAGCTCACTGGGAATTGTAATTTCTATGTGTCAAGGGAGGGGTCAGGTGGGAGGTGATTAGATCATGGGAATGGTTTTCTCTATACTGTGATAGTGATAGCGATACGATAGTGAGTGAGTTACCATAACAGCTGATAGTTTTAAAGGTAATTGGCAGTTTCCCCTTTACTCTCTCCTGCTGACTTGTGAAAAAAATTTCTAGCTTCTTCTTCCCCTTCTGCCATGATAACAAGTTTTCAGAGGCCTCATTAGCCATACAGAACTGTAACTCAATATTTTTTTAAATAAATTACCCAGTCCAAGGTAGTATCTTTACAGTAGTGTGAAAATGAACTAATATAGTCATGGTGCTTAATTTTGTCCACCTGGAAAAGTCATGTTTACCTGGATGTTCTTGGCACTTATGGACACTTGTGCATATCTGGCTATTGAAGTGTGAGGTATTTATTCCAATCTTCCAAGTCTGGACTTACTTTTATTAATTCTTCTGGAGAGAGTTTTTCACAAATTCAAAGGAGATTACGTGTTGTGATATAAGCCTGCAGTCATTGCAGTTGTTTCAGCAGCAGGAAACTAACTGAGTCCCCAACCCCTGTGACTCTTGTAACTTCCTAGATACAGTGCCTTGATGCATATGAGTAAGTTAACGGATAATTCCCTGAGTTGCCAGGCAGTCTCCTGCTCTCCTTTCTTTCTTTCCCCCAAACAGAAAGGGTCTTTCATTGCTCTGGAATGCCGGGAGTTGGGAAAGGTGTGATTTGGCCACTCTCATGGTCACCACAACTGTTACTACACAGGGAAACACCTGAAGTCTTGAGACTAGCACAATACTGGAATTCACCCAGTGTTGTAGCCAGCACTGACTGTCTGCTGCTAATGCTTATTCAAGGCCCAAGACCATGTTAGTCAGTAGGTGAGGAATTCTCCGGTGACTAGCTTTATTCCATTGAGGCTGTGGATTTCCATCTCGCCTAGAGTTAGTCTACAAACACCATCCAGGAGCAAAGACCTGGAGTTCTGGGCTTCAGATATTTGCCTAGTGCTTTATTTCACTGTGGCTGGACTGATATTTAAGTTGCAAGATGCTTTACTCTGTACTATTTTCTCTCATTTCTCAAAGCAGAAAGAACCTTTCTCTAAAATGTACATGAAAACTTTAAAAAACAAAAATAGGCAATGAAACCCTGAAAGAAAGGAACAAAGCTGGAAGTTTATATTTGTTATTATCTTCCCTGTATACATAAAGTGAAGGAATTAAATAAAATCATAGCCAACTACTTTATGGTTTATTTAACATGTACTAGATTACAAGCATTTAATCCTCTCAGTACTCACAAAATTCACTGTATATATCATAATTCCTTTTTTACACATGTGAAGATTGAGGTTTGAAGAAGTCAAATAACTTGCTCAAGATGCAAAACTAGAACTAAAACCAGGAAGATTGACACCAAAGAGCAAACTTTCAACCAGTATTAGATTTCTAAGATCTCTTCCAGCCAAGCAATCTGGTTCTCTTGGTCATGGCTCTTCACAAAGAGATTGGACCTGGTGGTTGCAAAAACATGATGGGAGCTTTCCATCTGAGTGGGAGAACCCCCGGAGTTTTAGAATAAGACCAAGCAGCTGTTACATGTCTATACTTTGCCTTCACTGCAGGTTCCTGATTCTTTATGGTTGGAGATAGAAGCTGTTGGGACCCTCAGCCCTGCCTGCATCTTCGTGGAGTGAAGAAAACCCAACTATTTAGTTTCAACACAGAGAAGACTGAATCCTGTGTCTCCTTAATTTTGCCAACTGCATTTCCTTATTTCTTTATTATTGTTATTTATACTTTAAGTTCTGAGATACATGTGTGGAACATGCAGGTTTGTTACATACCATATACCTGCCATGGTGGTTTGCTGCACCCATCAACACATAATCTACATTAGGTATTTCTCCTAAAGCTATCCCTTCCATAGCCCCCGACCTCCTGACTGGCCCTGGTGTGTGTGGTATTCCCCTTCCTGTGTCCATGTGTTCTCATTTTTCAACTTCCACTTATGAGTGAGCACATGCAGTTTTTGATTTTTTTGTTCCTGTGTTAGTTTGCTGAGACTGATGGTTTCCAGCTTCATCCATGTCCCTGCAAAGGACATGAACTCATCTTTTTTAATGGCTGCATAGTATTCCATGCTGCATATGTGCCACATTTTCTTTATCCAGTCTGTCATTGATGGGCATTTGGGTTGGTTCCAAGCCTTTGCTATTGGGAATAGTGTTACACTACACATATGTGTTCATGTGTGTTTATAGTAGAATGATTTATAATCCTTTGGGTTTTTACCCAGTAATGGGATGCCTGGATAAAATGGTATTTCTGGTTCTAGATCCTTGAGGAATTGTCACACTGTATTATACAATGGTTAAACTAATTTACACTCCCATCAACAGTGTAAAAGCATTCCTATTTCTCCATATCCTCTCCAGCATCTGCTGTTTTCTGACATTTTAATGATCGCCATTCTAACTGGCATGAGTTGTATCTCATTGTGGTTTTGATTTGCGTTTCTCTAATGACCAGTGATGATGAGCGTTTTTTATATGTTTGTCGGTCACACACATGTCTTCTTTTGAGAGGTGTCTGTTTAGATCCTTCACCTACTTTTTGATGGGGTTGTTTATTTTTTTTTTTAATTCTGAATTCCTCTAAGTTCTTTGTATATTCTGGATATTAGTCCTTTGTCAGATGGATAGATTGCAAAATTTTCTTCCATTCTGTAGGTTGTCTCTTCACTCTGATGATAGTTTCTTTCACTGTGCAAAAGTCCTTTACTTTAATTAGATCCTATTTGTCAATTTTGGCTAAATAAAACCTAGGCAATACCATTTAGGACATAGGCATGGGCAAGGACTTCATGACAAAACACCAAAAGCAATGGCATTATTTTTGTATTTTATACTGTCTTCTTACTGTACTTCTCTGTTTAGATATGTTTAGGTACACATATACTTACCCTCATGGTATAATTGCCTACAGTATTCAGGACAGTGATATGCTATACTGGTTTGTAGTCTAGGAGCAATAGGTTATGCTAAATAGCATAGGAGCGTAGCAGACTATAGCATCTAGGTTTGTGTAAGTACACTCTTTGATGTTTACATAACAAAAATTTTCTAATGATGCAATTATCGGAATGTATACTTTATGCAATGCATGGCTGTATCTTTGATATTTCTCATAAAGCCTTTTATTCTATTTGGAAATCATGAATCTACATTTTTGTCATGTCATTTATTCCAACAAATCTTTTCTTCAATTAAACCAAATCAGAGGAGTACATTTCCTAAGTTACCAATTACATGGTCAATTTTTTTTTTTTTTGAGGTGATGTTTCACTCCTTGATGCCCAGACTGGAGTGCAATGACACCGTCTTGACTCACTGCAACCTCCACCTCTCAAGTTCAAGTGATTCTCCTGCCTTAGCCTCCCAAGTAGCTGGGATTACAGGCACCCACCATCATATCCGGATGATTTTTTTTTTTTTTTTTGTATTTTTAGTAGAGACAGGGTTTCACCATGTTGGTCAGGCTGGTCTCAAACACCTGACTTCAGGTGATCTGCCTGTCCCAGTGCACTCTCAAAGTGCTGGGTTACAGGCATTAGCCACCAAGTCCATGTAGTCATTTTACACACACACACACACACACACACACACACACACACTTTTAAGATTCTAGCCAGACAGTCACCTTAACCTTCTGGCAATCAAAAAGGGATAATTTTTCCTGTCATTTTTTATTTTGCAGAGAGAAATAATGTATGTCATACAAGCTAATATACTTCCCATGGTAATTTTTAAAAAGTTACCATCCATTAGCAAATAGAACACAAAAGTCTCTTATTTATATTTAATTGTTCTAAGTACTTATAAGTATTAAAGACTTGAATATCAAGTACCACACCTAGTTTAGAGAATATAATTTTATGTATTGCTAAAATTAAGACATTGTTTTCATTATAATACTATCATCACAATAAATTCCTAACATTAACACTAAATATGTTGCTTTTTCTATAGACATCTTGTAAGAATGTAAAAATTTCATTATGAATATTTTGATAGTCCTGCATAATATTCCTAAAATAATCCAGTGTATAAATACATTATAAAAATGAGGGTGTGTTTAGTCTAGATTATTTGTTAGGATATTGCTGGAATCTGCTTATAACACCAGGTATACAGTAGGCATTAAAGAAATATTGATGACCACATGAAGGAAAGGGGTGAGAAGAAGAGAGAAGCTAAACACAGAAAGCTATCATACTTTTTCTACAGATGATAACATTTGCATGAGTGGTTAATTAAGCGCTGTTGGAAGGAATGCCCAAGCTTATATTTAGATCCCTGTGCATCACCTAGAAAAAATATTAAAATTTAACTGTGTTTTATTTTCATGAGACAATCTTACATTTATCCTGGTTATAAAAAGAAATGCCACAAATTTGGATACTACACAGTCTGCTGATGTACGTAGAAGGAACAAAATTTTAATGTATATTAAGAGTCTGTGCTCTTTATATAAAATCTGGATAACTTTCCTGAGAGGACAATTTTTGAACAAATAATATTGGCCATTATTTGACTGAGTTATATCCAGGGCTCTTGAGCATACAAAAGAGTCACGGTTTTGTGACATCGTTATATACACAATGAAAAAAATTTCAAGGTACAAAATTAGTTCTCCAGTCCTAGATTTGCCTGTTTATAGCTATGCATGTACCTAGGTATGTGTAACTTCTGGGGCATATATTACTGCGTAAAAATTGCTGAAATAGTTTTAATATTTACAATTCTATTGCAGTAGAATTTGTAAAGTTAACTTTTCCCCTCATTCCTGCAAATAGATGATTGTGTTAATCTATATTATAGATTTATTTGCCTAAAAGCTAGTTATGTTCATCTGAATAACTCAACTGTTTTGTGCATGTAATCATAGTCTCTGGGATGAATTATGAAAAATACCAAGTTAGATCTTTCACAATATTATTTTTCACAAATAATAAATACCTGTAGCAATTTCCTTTGAATAAAGAAAAGTGCTTGTAAATAGGGTGAAAATATGATCTGAAATTCTTGAATAAATGCCTGGTAACTATTAAATTGATTCATTTAAAGAAATAATAATTCTATCGGTAGCTTACAAAAGAGAAAAACAATCACAATGGCTGTTTTAAGAGTTATAACAGACTACTTATATTTACAACTGACCCTGAATAAATAATTTTAAATTCCATTCATCTCAACGCCATTGATTCCTCCTACACTTCATACACACAATTGCAGCTATATAGAAGTCGTTTTTTATCCAAATAAATTTCAAGGAAACATTTGGTAAAGAAAATATCATATTTGAAAGTAAACAGATCACATTTTAAAGATCTGAATGCATAACATCCTTTCAAAGTAAATGCATCACATTTTTTTTTCAATTCATATTATCTATACAGAAGACAACACTCATTGGCTTTTCTCATTTACAGCTAGCTACTATTCTTTGATACAGTAAGAGGAAGGTTTTTTCCTATATATAGGTAATGTTTAATATTAACAGTGTAGCTCAAAGTTACATACCTACTTACTACGTTCCTTGGATAAGATAAAATATGATATATGTATCTATGAATTAAATTAGCTTGGTTTAGAAATCTTTATTAAGCAAGGTATTTTTTCTAAAAGTAATTAAATACAGTGTTTCCAAATGGACTCTTCCCAAAATCAGTGATGTAAGAGTGGGAGTGTTATTTCCCTCAGGTTTAGGAGATTGTCTAAGTCTTCAGTAGCATCTAAGACGCAAGAACAGAAAAGCAAACACCACATGTTCTCACTCATATGTGGGTACTGAACAATGAGAACACGTGGACACAGGGAGGGGAATATCACACACCAGGGCCTGTTGGGGGGGTGGGGTGCGGGAATAGGGTAGAGTTAGCAAGTGGTCGGGGGATTGAGGAGGGATAGTATTAGGAGAAAAATCTGATGTAGATGATGGTGTGATGGATGCAGCAAACCATCATGGCAGGTGTATACCTATGTAACAAACCTGCATGTTCTGCACATTTACCCCAGAACTTAAAGTATAATAAATAAATTTTTAAAATTATAATAAATATATAAAACAGTTGCTATTGAAATCCAAGTTTTAAGGAGAAAGTGAACTTTTAACTTTGTAGAGTTTTAAATGACACACCTTTTTTTTTTTGGTAGGTAGAGTAATGTCAAACGATGAGACTAAACTAAAGAAAGTCATCAGAGGGTAGAAGATGAGCTTTAAGATGTGCTCCTAGACTGTATCCATGGACTGCCTTTGTGAGTCTGTGATGAGATAAGGAGCTTGTGAGAAGATTAATGAACTATGCTGTGCCATAAAGTACAGTGCATATATAAAAAGTTCAAAAGACCAAATACAGTATCACAGTGTTGACAAGAATCAAATCGCCAGCAAGGCTTATACTCCATCTGAAGGCTGCAGGAAAGATTCATCCCTTGCCTCTCCTGGTTTCTGGTGGCTGCCACATTTTGTTTTGTTGCTGCAAAATTTCAATATCTGTTGTAATGATCTTCTACTGTTACCTGTGAAATCTCTCTCTGCCTTGTAAAGACTCCTGTGATTGCATTTGGGCCCCCTGTATAATCTAATATGATATCCCTATACCAAGATCTTTGATGTAACATCTATAGTCTTTTTAATGTAACATTCACAAGTTTCAAGAATTAAGATCTGGATATCTTCAGAAGGCCATTGCTTAGTCTATTACCACATAATTTTTTAAATTGCATTTTAGGTTATGGGGTACATGTGAAGGACATGCAAGATACCACATAAATTAATTGAACATTTACTAGAAAACAATAATTAAAAAATAAATAATACATTTGCTATTAATTAACTTAAAATAGGTTGAATAATTTGGTGGTGAGACAAAGTATATTTTGCTTCCACAGTGTACTTTTTGAACTCTAGTAATACATCATTTGTTACAAGTTATCTCTTTTCTTAAATTCAGATATAAAAAGGTTTCACTGCTCATTTCAAATTTTCAATTGCTAAGGTCATTATAAATTTCATTACATTTTCTATTGGTAAATGATAGATAACATTGGTATGAAACATTTTTTCATTTATGTAATAATGCATAATCTTTAATTTTATATGTAGGTATGTACATATACAATGTATAATAATTTATAAGGCATCCTGAAATTTTGAGAAACTAATCAGGCAGTCAAAAAAATAAATTACTGTCTTTATTTCATAAAGGCTTAAGAACTCAATCTCACTTATATTTAACAGCAGTTAAATCCATATTACAAATACCCAAAGATATTTTTCATTAATTTTTTGTTTTATAGAGCTCTGTTATTTTAATGTCCTTTCTCAAGTTAGAGAGATTTTGACAAAGATATTCTTTTGGACCAAACCTTAGGCCCTTCTGAGTTCCACTATAAGCCCCGTTCTTGGGCATGTCCTCTGAGAGCTCAGTTTTAGCAAGAATCCTATAAAGTTGGTTTACCCAGCATTCCCAACACTTGCTATCTGATTATGCCGTTTGCCCTTCAGCAAGAATCCTACTAAGCAAGTGAAACCAAAGTTCCCTTTCCCTCCGAAGTCTCCAACTGGTATTTTTTCATCCACTTACCCTTTGCCCAACTGCTTGGCTATAAACTCATGCCTTTTGTTTTTATATTTGGAATTGAGCCTAATTTCTCTCACCCAATTTCTCTGCAAATATTCATTGCAGTAGTCCCTATACCTATTCTGATAGTCCAGAATAAATTCTGCATTCCTGTTTTAACAAGTATCCTGAATAATTTTTCTTTACACAGTTTGAATTGCACTCTGTAGCAGCAAATACATATGTATCACACAGTTTTGTTCTTCTTAAAAATGTAAAGGCAAAGCTAAAAATCCACCAGGGACCAAACGAAATCAAGGACCAAAGATTCGAGTGTATGGATACATGCACACAATTTTATCTCTTGGCTAAGTGTCACAGTTTTATGTGCCTCTTAGAGTTAAATTATTTAAATTAAATTTATGCCAATGAGCTGCTCTTTCAGGATTTTATTTTTCTTTTCTCGTGATTCCTATAGAGCTGTACATTCTGCAGATAGGATACTAAGATATGAGTTATTACTTTTTTTCCCTCTTGATAAGTGGTGACTTTTCTTTGTTAATTGTTCTGTGTTTAGACGCAGAAGTATTTATCTTTACAAAAGTTTTCTATTCATAATTTGAACAGCTCATGCTTCATAATTTCCCCTGGCTATAATAGCTATACAAGATGGGCATATCTCCATGCCCTGGGCCATGGATCAATAGCATTTCATGGCCTGTTAGGAGCTGGGCCACACATCAGGAGGCCAGTGGCCAGTGAGTGGAGTGAAGCTTTGTCTCTATTTACAGCTGCTCCCTACTGCTCACATTACTGCGTGAGCTCCACCTCCTGTCAAATCAGCAATGACAGATTTTCATAGGAACCCTTATTGTAAACTGCGCATGTGCAGGATCTAGGTTGTGCACTTCTTATGAGAATCTAATGATGGCTGATGATTTGAGGTGGTACTGACGTGGTGATGCTAGGGCTGGGAAGCAGCTGCACTTACAGATTAACATTAGCAGAGAGGTTTGACTGCACAGAGACCATAATAAATCAATTTCTTGCAGACACATATCAAAGCCCTATCAGTGAGTGGCAAGTGACAATTAAGCTGCAGATGGTGGCATACTTTTAAGTAAGAATCCAACACTTATTCTCGTCAGTGCGCGGCCTGCTCATTATTTTGTCTACCACTTCCACCTGCGTCACTTTCCTGAACTGTGGACTGGTCTCAGTCATAGTTTTTGTAAGCTCACACGCTAACGCTAACCAAAAAAACAAGTGTCACTCAGGAGCTTATTTGTAAAGGGGGAAAGACCCAATGACGCAACAGTATTGTTACTTATAATAAAAGCTCTAAGACTGCCACCAGAAAGAAAGCTGTATTTAGAAGACTATACCTACCGAATTCTACTTAAAAATGACGATACATTGCAACAGGTGATTTTCGTTCTTCAAGCACACTTTGTATACTATGTGACCACTGGTTATCCAGTGAAGTCGTGAAACCTTCAAAACTGTTTTGCCACGTGGAAACCAAGCACCTTACCTCAAACGACAAGCCTTTCCAGTTTTTCCACAGAAAAATACGTAAACACAAAGAACAGAAACAGTTATCAAAGGCCACATTCATCAAATGTGTCTGTACTGAGAGCAAAATTCTTAGTGGCTAACTGCATTGCTAAAGCTAAGAAGCCCTTTACTATTGGTGAAGAGTTGATCCTGCCTGTTACTAAGAACATTGGTCATGAACTTTTAGGAGAGGCTGTAGTTCAAAGGGGGCAAGTGTTCCTCTTTCGGCTAGCACCGTAATTAGATGAATTGATGAAATAGCAGAATATACTGAGGTACAGTTGTTAGAGAGGATTAATGAGTCACCATGGTATGCAATCCATGTCAACAAATCTACCCATGTAGACAGCAAGTCAAATGCTTGTTTTCGTGTGATACATTTTCTAGCAAGATGTGCATGAGGATATGTTATGTGCAATTTTGTTGCCAAACAACATCACAGATGCAAAACTGTTTGAGCCTTTGAATAATTACATATCAGGAAAACTGAATTGGTCATATCGTGTTGGTATATGCACAGAATGGCTGCCATGATTAGCAGCAACAGTGTTCAAGATGGCAGTTGAAGTGGCTCCTTTCAAATTGGTATAATAGGGAGAAAACGTGAACATCGGGATTTCTGACGTTTCAAACATTAGCAGAGATTTTGCAAGAGACGGAGCCAAGGCCTTCTTTCCAGGTTGGTGCATGATCACCTATATCAGCTTTCAAAAGAGTATGAGCATTACTTCTCAACCACAAAAGACTCGAACTGGGAAGGAATGGATCTGCGACCTAATTGTAAATAAGCCAGGTGAATCAATTTTGTCTATACTAAAAGGGGATCAACTGCTTGACATTACAAATGATGGTGGCCTTAAAAGTATATTTGAGACAACTTCAAATCTCCATATGTTCTGGATTAAAGGCAGAGTATCCTGAGATTGCCACGAAAGCTCTGAAAAACCTGTTTCCATTACCAACATCCTATTTTTCTGAAGCAGGATTTTCTTCAATGAAAGCAACTAAAACAAGATTACAGCATAGAAAAGACATAAGCAACACACTGGGTGTCCCTGTGTCCCATCACTCCCAACCAGTTGCAGAAAAACAAGCCGAGGGTGCCCGCTGATTCTACATTATGGTAAGTTTTATAACTATTTCATTATATATTGCAATGTAATAATCAGAATTAAAGTACACAATAAATGTAATTCGTTTGCATCATCCCCAAACCATTCCCTGATAAGGCCCATGAAAGAATTGTCTTCTCTGAAATCTGTCTCTGGTGCCAAAATGGTTAAGTAGCACTGATGTAAGGTGTTTCTTAAAAATACTATGATCTTGACCCTTTAAAATCAGTTGTTCTTTGATTTTTATTTCCAATTAACTTGATTATAGTTTAGATTACATGACCTCTCTAAATATTAGTGCACCTTAAATCTGTTTTCTTTGGATCAAACAGTTCAGACAAGTTTTTAAACACTACAAAGAGAGACTCCAGTATAAGGAAAATGTGTATTGTTATGTTCAGTAAAAATAATTGATAAGTTAACCCAACCTATGAACTTGTTTATTAAACAGCATTCTTCAATTTAGGGGAGTGATTCTGATAACTGTGTCTGTACAACATCAGCACAAAGGCAATATTGGATGGAGCAAAGTGTTTATACTTAATTCAAGCTGAATCAAACAAATTCTCATTTAAGGAATTTTAAATTGAAGGATAAAAACACTATTTTGTCTCCACAGGTCCTGTTTAAAAATAGGTATTTTTACTGGTGATCTTCTACCAGGTGTTCAGAGATGCAGATAAATCTGTTAGGAAACAATATGTAGAAAATGTGCAGCCTTACCGATTCAAAGTGACAATTTTTCACTTTTCTTTTCAGAGGGAGTCTCATTCTGTCGTCCATTCTGTCATCCACAAACTCTCCTGCCTCATCCTCCCTAGTACCTGGGATTATAGTCATGCACTATCACAGCAGACTAATTTTTTTTATTTTTAGTAGAGATGGGGTTTCACCATTTTGTCCAGGCTGGTCTCAAATTCCTGACCTCAAGTGATCTGCCCACCTCAGCCTCTAAAAGTGCTGGGATTACAGGCATAAGCCACCATTCTCAGACCATTTTTCACATTTTTTTCAGTTTCTTGTTTGTTTTCTTTTCCTTTTCGTTTTTTTTTTTTTAATTTTAGTGATGGGCTCCTGCTCTGTCTCTCAGGCTGGAGTGCAGTGGCATGATCATAGCTCACTGCAACCTTGAACTCTTGGGCTCAAGTGAAACTTCCACTTCAGCCTCCTGAGTAGCTCGGACTACAGTCACATGCCATCATGCCTTGCTAATTTCATTTTATTTTATTATTTTTTTTTTTTGGTAGAGACAGGGTTCATTTAGCTGCCAGACTGGTCTGTAACTCCTGGCTTCAAGCAATCCTTCTGCCTGGGCCATTCTGATGCTGGTATTACAAGTGTGAGCCATTGTGTGAGTCCTTGCTCTTTGAATTTCTAATTTCAGTCCTTCATGAAGCACTATTTTATTGGTCTGTTTTCATACTGCTATAAAGATAATAGCCCAGACAGGGTAATTTATTAACAAAAGAGGTTTAATGGACTCACAGTTCTGCATGGCTGGGTAGTCTTCAGGAAACTTACAATCATGGCAGAGGTGAAGGGGAAGCAGGGCATGTCTTACATGGTGGCAGGAGAGACAGAGAACACAGGGAAAATGTAAGACATTTATCAAACAACCAGATCTTGTGAAAACTCCCTCACTATCATGAGAACAGCCATGGGAAATTGCCCTCATGATCCAATCACTTCCCACCATATCCCTCTCAACATGTGGGGATTACAACTGAAGATGAGATTTGGGTGGGAACACACAGCCAAATCATATCAACAATTGTGCTTGCTTGAACCTGTGTTTCACTAGGCATTATATCTTGATGCCAGAGAAATGTTTACTTAAATATCTTCTCACATTTTTGGCATATAATGAAAGACAAATATACTCACCCTTAAAAAATAGCTGCCTTTTAGAATATTAAAATTGAGAGACCCAGAGCCTGACTCAATAGAGCAAATATGATTCTAAATTTATTAGACTTCTTTTGTTTGTTATTGCTTTTATTAAGTTCTACAATAGTTATTTCCTCTTGCTATTTTTTCAATTTATTGAAAATACGTTTAACAAATTCAAGAATGTCTGTTTAATATTTTTCTATTTGTTGAGGGGTAATCCATATTTACTATTTATTAAGTGCCTAAAATATGCGAAATTCTGTCTTTCATATACATTTTCTATTTTGATTTACACAATATCCTATCCAGAATTGCCTATATCTACACATGTAATGGAAGTTCAACTTGAAATTCAAACATTTGAAGTGTCCTGTTATAATCACCCAACTAATGTCTCAGAGTTCACTTTCATAAAGGATCCTATCTCTAATTTTTGAATCATTTCATCAAAATTCACTCATAGGAAATGTACCTCTTCAACTCTCTTTTTTTAAGGCACCATAGCTAGCAGTTGCTTCAGTCTGCATGTTTTCTTTGGCTAGAATCTCTCCTCTTCCAGAGCAATTCAGTAAAGAGGGAGAGAAAAATATAATTTCTAGATCAAATTTAGAGTAAAGAAAAAAGCCAAATAAATCAATTTTGCAATTCCAGGCTCAGGTTATGGATTTATCTTATAACAGGTTGACAGACTAGTGTGGTCAGTTTTCCGTTTGGAGAATATTCCTATAGAAATGAACAGAGACAAACCTGGAATAGGATTCCCAATGTAAGACAGAGGACATTTCCAACCTGTTGCACCCAGAAATAAGCACATGGCACACATCACCACTTTTTTATACTTTCTATAGCCAGTTTGATTATACTATTTTGGTAAAGAAATACTTGTCATCAACTTCACCAAGTCCTGTTCAAGATTGTAGGGGATTTATGCTAGTATGACTGTAATTTACATATTTGAAATGTATCATTTCGGTAGTCTTCTCCCCTAAATTTTGAAATTGAATCTATACTTCCATAGATCCTCACAGTTTCAGTATTTTAAAGACTATCTAGTGTAAATGTGTTTTTGCTTTCTAATGTGGCCAAAAGATAATAATTTACTGTAAATATGCAATACATACATGTTAAGTAAGGTTGTATGTCTTTTCTCCTATTAATCTTCTTTTTGAAAATTGACTTTTCAGCAAAACTTCAAAGGCCCAAGGGGAACACAAAAAACCAGCCTCATTTAGAAAACACTATGATGCTTTTCAGTTTCTCTGTTTTTGCCTACGTAAACACCCTCCGATTTTGCCACTGTAAAACTGACCAAATGAATGGCCTTGGAATCTGTGCTTCCTCTAGAGCCATCCTCAAACTTAGTTTTGTTTGACTAATTCCATTTTAAATTGGAAAAAGTAAATAATAAAAAAGCATTAAAATGCAGTATATTGCTGAAGTCTTTTCCAATAATATATTTGGTGACAGTATGTGTATGTGCATGTGTGTATTACATGTGCATGTGTGTGTATTGCACATATACACACACATAAATGCACACAGAGATGAATGCATGTGCATATACACAATTTTCTAAATACTAAAGTAAACTCAAAAGTAATCCTAAATACCAATACTTTATACATGTAGTAAAATGTACCTATTTAATATAATTTTGCTTGTTTTTCAGTTTAGTTCTTTTAACGTTTTTTTCCTTTCATGTGTTTTATTAAGCAAAAGAATCACTGCTTTTCATATCCATGTAAAGATGAAAAATTAAACTTTTAAAGAAAGAACAACTCCAAGAAAATGTGATTTTAAATAGTTCATTAAAGATAGAAAAAGCAAAAAATTAGTTGCACATAATATTCCCACCTATACAGACATAGGAATTTCTTATTAGCAAGAAGAAAATCACTTTGCCAAAAAGAAATGTTTTCCAGTTCCAAGAAAAAAGTGAAAACATTATACACAATGATAAACATTGAAGTGATGGATAAATGAAGTATGAAGAAGACAAACATAAATGAAAATCCTTTTTTAATGTGGAGGGTGTTTTTAATCTGCAGTAAACATGTTAAATAAGAAAAAAGGAGTTATGTACATTTAAAAAAGGTCATTACGATGTCTCATTTTTACATCCAAACTTATGTCTCTCCAATTTAACAAGGTGTGTTTTATTATAGGCATTCTTTCATAAAGTTGATAAGATGTTTTCTTCTTCCAGAAACTCTATTTTCCAGGCAGGCCTAAATTTGAGAGCTTTACCTGAAGATGTATTACTCATCTGTCATTAAAGCGCTGTCACCACAATGATGTATAGTTCCAATACATCATCAGATTGCCATCACCCCTGTGATGTATTACTTACACTGAAGTAGCTGTCAGGAACAGGTTGTGGAAACTCAGCAACTTTTAATGTATTTTTTTTAAAAAGATTATAAACATTTCTTTCCATGAAAAGCTTCCTAGTGAATGTTGTTTGACTCAAAATGTAACTTTATGTTTACATTCCAGAGCATAATATGTTTGCCCTTATATTTTGTGTTACCCATAATTAACAGCTGAAAATTGATAAGACTAAAATCTTGTGAGACTGTCTCTAGAAGATCTTTAGACAAATGACCAATTTTGTCTGGTTTAAAATCATTCAAAAATATACCCATCAGAATGAGCTATAGTCATTCAGAAAAATTTGACGATATTTTCATAATGAAGCCATTTCTCAAAATAGGTTTCAACGTCCCTTTCTGCTAAAAAGTTGACAAAAATTACACTAAAACACTCTATAGTCTAACTTTTTCCTCACTCATTGCTGAATGACAGCAGTATTTATGATATTGTGCCCAGCAGTAGAAAAGATTTCTTAATTTGTAATTTGATCAATTACTTGAATCATAAACAGTTTGCTTCCATTTGCATTCAATAGACTTTTGCACATTATTTGCAGCTATCTTCCGGAAAAATACATTTTTTATAGTCAAGAATTTTTTTTAATTTTAAGGAATATGAAATGTTAAACTATCTCAAGTCAAGAGGAGGTGTCTGGAATCAAGAAATCAGCATCTGAGGTGAAGGTCCCACCTTTCCCCTTCTGAGGGGAAAAAAATCACATCTTGATTTTTTTTTTTTTTTTTTTTTTTTTTTTTTTTTGAGATGGAGTCTAGTTTTGTCACCAGGTTGGAGAGCAGTGGCATGATGTTGGCTCACTGCAACCTCTGCCTCCTGGGTTCTAGTGATTCTCCTGCCTCAGCCTTCCAAGCAGCTGGGAGTACAGGCGTGCACTGCCACGCCCAGCTAATGTTTCTATTTTTTAGCAGAGACAGGGTTTCACCATGTTGGCCAGGATGGTTTCGATCTCTTGACCTCATGATCCACCTGCCTCAGTCTCCGTTAGTGCTGGGATTACAGGCATGAGTCACTGCACCTGGCCACTACATACTTTTCATGGTCAGCTGTTCTATCCCCTTCTTTCTTTTGATAAACAAGACCAGCTGTCTTCTATTGCTCCTCTGATATATTTCATCCACAATTGTGTACTTTGAAATTTACAATTGAGATGATCATTATTGTTTTTTAACAGTTTTCTAACTCAGATATCCAGGGAAGGAGAGTTTGGTGTGTTTGCTTGGGTAGCATCCAACCTTATCAAATTAGCTGATAAAGTATTTTAAGAAGCAATCACAATCAGACAGGTATACTGCTCTTTGGTGGTGGGAATGGGGAGAAAGGATGTCCTCATAAAAAAGAATGTCTCCTATAAATTCAAAAGGATAGATGCTTATTTTTATTTTTATATTATCTAGAATACAGCTATACAACTCTAAAACATTTCCAGAAGAGACTTTCTAAAATTATTTTAAGTGATAGTCTCATTTAGACAAATAGACCTCAGAAGATTTTCCTAATAAAGACTCAGCAATTTCTTGCATATTGTTTAAAAACAACAGGAAATAATAGAAATATGTCCAAAAATCTATAGATTGTACCAGATAAAAACACTTTGATCATCCAAGCACACCTAACTATAGTGTTTGCCACAGAGTGAGTATTTAATACCTATCTAATAAATGGGGAAGTGGATGGTAGAACAATATCTTTTTAAATTTGATAACATTGTGTGACAAAATTAGCACTGAGTTATAAATGCCAAAACTGATATTGGCATAGCAACAACCTTTTTAAAATTCCCTTAACAGCTGCTAAATTGAATAAGGCAATGAGCATTTGAATTTAAGACTCAACATTTAAAATGTCTCACTCAAAAGTATACACACACACACACACACACACACGCACAATCTATGTTAAATAATGATGCAGGGAGATCTGCCTCCTGAAAATAGGGAGAAGATAGTCAATGGTATCGCAAAAATATGAGCAGCATTTTCTCTAGTATAAAGCTTTAATACTTAAGCTGATGTTCCATTGATTTATGACAATCAGTTTCAACTAAGATAATTTGATAGTTGGTAAAGAGAGGTAAATTTCACATTTGCCTTTATAATGAATATTTTAACCTCTTTAGTAAAGCTAGCTAAGTCATATGTGGAAGAAATAAAGTCAATAGAGTCTTTATACTTGGGAGAAGTTACCAAGTATTGCTAACACTTAAAGACTAATTACATTTGTTGTAGTTGACCGCAAGAATTCATATCAAATGTTTCAGTTAGGGAATGGCATAGAACGCATATGTTGAATTATGCAGAGTAAAATCTTTGTCATATTACTTTGATGTACATTTTAATTCCTGCTTTTATAACTGGACAAACATAAGAATGTCAAATAATTGTGATTTGAACACACTTTTGCTTCTGTGCTTCTTTGAAGACTTTGTAAAAGAAAATTAGTATGACAAGTAAGTGTGGTTAAACTCATTTCATATCTGAATTACATTAATCAAAATATTACTGCTATAAATTCTCAAAATTTGTAGTCGTAGTGGTGACATTACTATATTGATCAAGGAAGAATATTTAAAGTGCACAACTAAAGAGAGGTTTTGATAAGGTACACAATTTAGATTGTCAAGGGGTACCAGTAAATATATTTATAATGCCATTTTAGATTACTTTAGATCATCTGCTTGCAAAAACAACTTCATAGATTCGAAGCAAGCTCAGTAACTGGACCTGTGTCTTATACTTTTGTGTTGCTTTTTTTTCTTTTCTTTCCTTTTTGAGATGGAATTTCACTGATCACCAATGCTGGGGTACATGATCTCGGCTCACTGCAACCTCTGCCTCCTGGGTTCAAGTGATTCTCCCGCCTCAGCCTCTCATGTCACTGGGATTACAGGCACCCACCATCACAGCTGGCTAATTTTTTTGTGTTTTTAGTAGAGATGGGTTTTTGCCATGTTGGGCAGGCTGGTCTCAAACTCCTGACCTCAGGTGATTGGCCCGCCTCAGCCTTCCAAAGTGCTAGAATTACAGATAGTTGAACTCTTTTTTATGATTTTATAAATATTTTGAATGACTACAGAGAGATAATATCATCTAAGTTGTAAATCAAACGACATAGAAAGGAAGGAAAAACAAAGTGCTTTATAGCCGTGATTCTCACTATATAGCTTCTACACCAGCAGCAGGAGTATAATATGAGAATATTTTAGAAATTCAACTTCTCAGGCCACTTCTGAATCTGAATCGCCAGGGGCAGGCATGGTAATCAGTGTTATTAGGAGCTTTCATAGTGATTCTGATGCACGCTAAAATTTGGACACCACAGGTTTAAACAGTGCAGTTTCAACAAGAATTGTGGAATGATCCATAGAGGAATCATGCAATTCTTACACATATAATAAAAACAATGATAACAAAAATTGTATAGCTATAGAGTTAAACCATTGAAACTTGGAAGCAAATATGAAAAACAATGCATGGATGATACTAAGAATCTTAGGATCATTGTTTAAATAACAATTGTAGTAAAGATTATAATGAAGTAACTAAGGATTTTCCATCTGAATAAAGTGATAAAGCAAATGTGCCCAACTCAGAGCAAAATACTTTCCTCATAAGGCTGGAAAATATGTTTATATATTACAGAAATATTTTAGAAATAATAACCATTTTGCTGAACATGCAAAAAACATGCAAATATAAACATAAAACCATTGAGAAAAAATCAATAACTGAATTATAGCTTATATTTCTAGGATCAGTGACTTCTCAATTTACCTATAAAAGGATAATGTTCAGGGTACCATTAGTAGCACCAATTTAGTTAAGTGTTTACTCTTCATCAAAACAAAGAAATACTAATATTAATAAATATTCTAATAGCTTGGAAGAGTAAAATAATATCAATAGTTTTGTTTCTCATTTATAAATATAGATTGCAAAGCTAATTTCTTCCACCTAAAGACCATCTGTGTGTATATTGTTTTATTTTAATTGACCATATATCAATGGAAATTAGTTCATATTTATGCTGTTTGCAATACATATTTAAATATGTGTATTTGCCCTATTATTTTAGATTCTAAGCATTTGTTCTTTGGCATAGAGGGGTCAAATTTAGTAATGTGTTTTAGTTACTAATTCAGAAAGCAATGATTTAAATTGAAACATGTGTAAATCATATATAGAAGTTGTCCTAATCTACTTCTGATGAATTATATGTGATAATTAAATTCAAATCATGTTCATATATTTCTTTTTAAAAATAAACTTTATTCATGGCATTATGCTTATTTGGAAAACCTGTTTGTATATGAAAATATCTTTTACCCATTTTAGAGTTTGAAGAATAATGATCTCAGAAAGCAGGTGCTAGTTGTATTAATTTGGTCATATCTTAGGGAACATTTACACAAGCCTAAATATTTTATCATTATCTTAGTATCTTTATGCTGTTATTACTATATGCCACAGACTAGGTAATTTATAAAAATCAGAAATTCATTCCTCACTTTTGGAGACTAAAGAGTCCAAGATCAAGGCACCAGCAGGATTGACGTCTAGTTCAGGTGGATCTCTCCTCCTAAGACGGTGCCTTGCAGCCGCATCTCCTAGAAGGGAAAAGGACTATGCTCTCACAGTATTTTGGTGAAAGGAATGGAAGAGCCAGAGACGGTTCCTTCCCTTCGACTATGATCTTTTTACAAGGTTGCTAATCACGTTCATGAAGGTGGAGCCCTCGTGACTTAATCATCTCCCCAAAGCCACACTTTTTAATAATGTTGCATTAACTTTCAACACAAATTTTGGAGAGGACAGCCTCATTCAAACCATACCAATCAGACACCATTATTTTTCTTGTGTTCTTCATTTAAAAAGCAGAAGTTCCTGTGACCACGTATATTCAATGAAGACTTTTTCTTTTAGTGTATTCATATTAATAAATTCAGTAAGTTATAACACTGTAAGTCTACATTTTATGGGTAGTTCACCTCAGCATTGACACTTTATGTTAATATTGTATAAATATTACAGACAAAACCAAAATTCCCAAAAACATTTCAGATAGTGTACATAATCAACTTTCATTATGATATTTTGGATTTCTTCCTTTAGACAATGCAATCTGCATTGCTTTGGATGCTGTAACATCATTTAACAAAAATTCCATTTCCTTCATGAAAATACACTTACTCGGTATTTTGTTTCGTTATTTGAGCTCATAAAGACTGATAGAAAGAGGGCTCAGGTCATCTCAGTGATGGATTGTTGAAGATCTCCTCATGGGAATTGGAATGGACAGGACCCTTGAGTCTGGAAGTCTCTAACGCAGAGAGATTGGATCTGTAACTGACGTACACCACTCCTCTCATGCTTAACCCATCTCTCAAAAAGTAGATGTACTTGTTTCTTTACTCCACATCTGTTTCATAACACCTTAATCACTTGTCTTTGATTCCACAGCTTTGATTCCCAGCTCTTGTTCAGTCTTTTCAAAGTGAATAGCTTCATCTTTAACGTTGCTAGTGCTTGTTCAAGGCTTGCAGTGTCTTGTGACTGCTGCTTATCGTCTTCTGTCAGTTTCAGTCTCTGTGTTTGTGCAGTTCTGTGCACTTTGATCTGTACATTCTTCTTTGTATGCCAAATACTCAGACTCCTGGAGAGAGACTTAAAGCCAATAGAGCTTACCTGTTGTTCAGAGCCTCATATCAGCATATCTCAAAGTATATCCATAAAAAAATTTAAAAGTGTGTATTAAGCACTTAAATATTACCAATGAATTATATATTTAACCCAAATTCAATTTCAAAAATACAACACAGCATTTTCATAAATAACTAAAAAGCAATGATGTAACATGCAAAATAAAATGTAAGAGGTGAAGAAATATTAAGTATGAGATACTATTAATTAAACATAAACACAGTCCTACTGATGAGTCCTGGCAGGCTACCAGTTAAGGTATCATCCACAAAAAAAAAGCCTTTATGATTATCAAAAGGAGCCTTTAAAATTAAACACATATATCAGAGAAATTAGCGTTATAGACATTTCCCCCAAGTTTAAGCATATTCAAACACATAAATACACATAAATACAACACTCAAGATATGTTTTTAACTTGAGTATGTCTTTGAAAATTCAATAAAAATGAAAATTGTATAAAGGATTGAACGAGATAGAGCCTAACAGTTATTCATTTTCACCAGGCATGGTAGAATTAACAAAAATGTTCTGGCAGTGTTTATAAGATATTCTGGGTGATTTTGGATTTTAATGAACCATGATTCCCTGCTGCTGCAACCCCTCTTGTATCAAATTATAATTAGTGTATGTCAAGATACATTTATTTCGATGTCTGCCAAGAGCATCTAACTGCAGAAAACAGTGTCATGTACTAAAAAGAGCATGGATTTGAGATTTGAAATGAACTGGATTTGAAATCTTACATTCACAGGCTACTCAGTCTTTTCTCTCAAGTAAGCTTGTTTGGTTGTCAGCTACCAGAATAGTTCTACCGTCAGCTACCAAGCACACTATAACTATTCAGCAACATGTTAAAATAATGCTTGAAAACATGCTTGTAGCATTTCCTCTGCTTACTCTACATGAACTTTCAGTACCTCAACACAGCCAGCACGTACTTCAGCGTTCACTTGAGCATAATGGTGCCTACATTGTCTGCCTCACAGAATTGTTGGAAGAAACAAATGAGCCTCATTGGAGGGAAGGGAGAGCCTCCAGGAGATATAATAGCAATTCCAACACACAGACTCAAAACTGGAAGAGTATCAGCCAAGCAGAACCTGGAAAGGCAGCAAGTCAGCTCTAAAGAGAAAAAGCAAAAAATAATTGATGATTTTAAAAAGTGGTATATCCTGATATTTTTCCTCCCCCAATATTCACAAAAAATACAAAGAGTGTATTTCTCAGTTGTAAATGAAAACAGTGGGGAAGGAGAAAAGTAGAAAAAAAAGGAAGAAGTTTTTTAAAGTAGAGAAAGAGAAAATCAAATAGCAGCTATGTGCCAAAAAGTTATGTGGTAATTATTTTCAACGAATGTCAAAAAATATATTTATAGTCATTCACCTTTCCCAAAGTAAGAAATGTGCTGTGAAGTTCAGGAGCATAGAATGAAAATTGACAGAATGAATCATGAGTAAAGAAAAAAATAGAATCTCTGTAAGACTTAGACTGTACTTAGACCAAATAATGGATCAACAAAGAATGAAGAAAAAAAAAAAATTTAAACTTTAAAAATACATTGTTGTATATTTATAATTTGCATGTAAAAACAAGGATATTTGGGATCTATACAGAAGAGAAGGTATTATAACTGTCAAAAACACATAGAATTTGACAACATATCATAGTTAAGCTAAAAAAAATCACAAAATTATTTGTTCTTGAAAGACATGGTGAATATGTATGCAAAAGACATAATTCCTGCCATATTGGGAAATAAACAAAATATAGTCAGTTAAAGTCAATATTATAACTGATTTAGTGAAATATATTTAAAGTGCTTATTCTATGAAAGAAAAAATTGGTAGATGATAAACATTTCTGAGTCTTATGTGATTTAATGTTAGTATACAATTCTAGAGTGGAAAGTAAAATTAGGGCATGGATAAAACTGGAGAGATTATAGACAGATTTTTTTTTATTATTATTATTTAGAATAAAGTTGTTGAGGTAAACTACAATCAAAACCAGGTTAGTGTGGACACGTTTTGGATTTTCTTTGCACTAATGTCTCTTTTAATCAATTACTAGCTTGTTTCATGTCTGACCATTAAGTTCCTTTCGAAGGTGTTTCTTTATGTCCCGATTCCCATGGCCTCACTTGATCGGAACAGAGAGGGCAGCAGTCATGAGATGCGTGAATGAGTCCTGGTCTAAGGTTTTTCATAGCTCTCTCACACGGATATCTAGTAAAATTTTATTTTTAAAGTTCTATGTTTTGAGGAACTGAGAATTATTCTATCTGGAAAATTCTAGTCATAACTAAGAGAACAGAAAATAAAGGAAAGATGAGAAGAAATTCAGAGATTCTAGTTGATATTTTAATCTCTCTTTTCCACTGTTTTGAATGCACTCTCATTTCTCTGTTATTTTGTGGTATATTTGATCCTTGAGATAAACTTGTATCACAAGTATTTTTGTGTGATTTGTCTTGTTTTGTTTTTTTTATTTTTCAGTGTAAAGTTACTTTGTTTTTATTGTTGTTTTTTTTCTTCTTCTCAACATTCATTCCTGTCCCTGTCGTTGATTTTGGGAAAACTGGATCTCACCAAATGGATCTAGCTAGAACATCTGACTCATGCTAAGCCAGACAGTACATTTTATATCCCTGCCAACCGTGAATGGAATAGCAATAAGTAACCTGAGCCATTACAATTAGTGCTAATTATCTCTACTTCGACCGGATAAAGATAAATAAACATGTATTCTGTACAATGTTAGAAGCCATCTTACATCTACAAGATGAAGCTGATAAACAGGAAGAAAAGGGAAGGGGGAGAGAGAGAAAAAGAAAGAGAGATTCTCAGTGACAGTTGAATTGGCAGATAAAGGCTTACATTAATCTTTTGTTTTTTAAATTTGTGGGTCATTTAATCATCTTTATTACTGAATCCAGTTTGAATGAATGAGGCTTTCCATTACCTGCAGTATAACAAATTCTAATGTCTGTTTTGTTCTTGTTGGATTATACTTCTTTGCAGGAAAAACATCAAAATTTCTAGGCATTCCTTAAGCATTCAGCATAAGTGGGTGTTGGTGTCATTAAATTCTAGCTCTCTGAGACAAGAATATTTTATGAGACAAGAATGTTTTATTTATAATAAGAAGAATAAGACATAATAAGAAAAATAAATATTCCAGGTAGGACATCTTTGAAAGGCTACTGTTGGCCAGGCACCATGGCTCACACCTGTAATCCTAATGTTTTGGTAGGCTAAGACGGTGAGGATTGTTTGAGGTCAGGAGTTTGAGATCAGCCTGGGCAACATGGTGAGATTTAATCTCCACAAAAAATAAAAAATTACCAAGTGTAGTGGCAATCACCTGTCATCCAGCTACTTGGGAAGCTGAGACAGAGCATCCCTTGAGCCTGGGAGATGGAGGTTACAGTGACCTGTGATCCTACCACCGCACTCCAGCCTGAGCAGCAGAGTGAGACCCTGTCTCAAAGTAACAAAAATAATAATCACAAAAAAATCTAGTGTTGTGGCACATATACTTGGCTCTGTATTAGGTCTCACATATCCTGCATGTTTCCTTCTTGAGACAGAATTGTCAGTTGCTGAACACATGCATCATGAAATGTGGGCAACACAAGATAGTGAATACCTCTCTAGAATTGTTCAGATGTCTTAAGACAGTCAATTTTAGAATAGAGACTCTCAGACTCACTTGTCTGGAAACAAAGTCTAAATAACATTCAGAAAAAAGTAATCCAAATTTGTTTATGTAATATCATTAAAACATACAAATAAATTGGCAAACATATACAAAAGAATGAAAACACAGAAAGTCCTATGCTTTAATGGGAAGAAACTTCAAGAGAAAGGAAGTAAAAACAAATGAAATAAATATAGTGGCATGTCAGTCAGGTAGTCTAGAGAACAAGAACTAGTGAAATGAGAGGCATTCTTTAAGGGAATTGACTCATGTTATTGTGGAGGTGGCAAGTCTGAGATTTGTAGGGCAGATTGCCAGGCTGGAAATCAGGCAGGACTTGATGCAGAATTCCTTGATTCACAAGTCTTGAGGCAGAATTTCTTCTTCCAGAAACTTGTTTTGCTAGTCAAGCCTTCAACTGATTGAATGAGGCCTCCCCTCATTATCAGGAGTAATTGACTGGTTGTAGATGTAACCACATCTACAAAATACTTTCAGTGCAACACCTAGATTAGTGTTTGATTAAATAGGTAGATACTACAGCCTGGCCAAGTTGACTTGTAAATCTGTAATCATCACACGTGCTATAACACACAGCAGGTTGCACTCAGTTGAAGAGTTAATTAGTGAATATAAAGTAAATGACTGAACATTTCACAGCATTGACACATATTTGTTGTTGTTGAATTGATTATATTCATTTGGTGCTGACAGGCTTAAGAGTAAGGCAAAAAATCAATGACTAAAACACAACAGTGACAATAAGAACAAATGGAGGGATTTATCTATGAAAGCAAAGAACGGCCATTGCAGTTCTGAGAAGTGAAGGTACAGATCCACCTCACAGGACCACATGGCACTGGGTTTTGAGTGACCTGTTCAGGAGCACTGAACAACTTAATGGTGGTTGGAGTAGCAGTGGAGGAAGAGAGATGTGGGTCGTTTCTGGGTATAATTTGGAGGTAACATGATTTGCCAGTGCACTGACTGTAGGTTGTAAGGAGAAGGGAGTCAAGAATAAATCCAAGTGTATTGGCTGCAGCCCAGGGCAAATGGAGGGAGCATCAAGGCCATGAGTGGAGGATGTTTTAATGCTATGACTAAGATTTCTATTTTGAATACATTAAGCTTGGATATATTTTGTCACTTCAAAAAAAGCCCTGTGTCACTTAATCTACCCTGCTTTGTTTTCCATGATTTTTAGGTCTGCATAGACTTTTTGCATCCGCTGGAAAACTTTCTTCACATATCTGCTGCCTCCGTGTTAGGCTTTTACCAAATGTCACTTACACCACATTATGAGAGCTTCCCTGGCTTCATGGTTTATAGTTATGCACAGTCCCCAACAACTAAACTTATCATCTCCATTTTTTATTTATTTTTTTCCTCCAGCATTTTTCTCTGGCAAAACCTACAGACTTTAGTTGTTCTTATTTTTATAGGATTGTAGAGCATATTGATTAAAATTGCCTCAGATTGAATCCAACCTCCACTACACAAATGCTGTACACTCTTGGACAAATTAGTATACCTGTCTACTTCTCATTTCACATCTGTAAAATCAGGTTAGTAATACTTAATAGTGATGGGGTTACTAGCCTTACTTGAATATCGATTTATGTCAAACTTCACTAGCAATGATGGCATATGAAGAACGTAAAATAAAATGTTAAAATACAAAAAGAAAACTAGTTGCAAAATGTAGGGAAAAAAAACCAAAACTCTTGTTGGGATTCACTCAGGGTGGTTGGCAAAATATTAAGGGAAATAATAGGGAAAGTTATAAGATACAGTCTCAAACCTTTTGGAAGGCCAAAAGGTTTTCATACCTTGTAATAATGGAACAGGCTGAAGGCAGAAGGTTCTTACCTTAGAGCCTTAGGTCACAGGGTAAAGACAGGGATAATAGAAGCTTCCTCACTTAAGTCTGTTTACCACACATTCCTTTGTCTCAACTATAACTAGCTTGTTTACTCATGTAAACTTTATGCTGGATGGTCCTCCTGAAGGGAAGTCCACCAGGGAAATTACCTGTTAATGGTGTTTTCTCTGGGCCCCTGGAGCCAAACCTTTTATCATTCCTATGACCACTCTTAACTATGCTAATTATCCACAAGTGTGTTTACTCAAAGCCTTTATTGTTAAATCCATACTGAATAAAAGCCAGGAAGTGGGGTTGGGTAGCTGCAATTGCCCTCTGAGAGCAGCTGATGACCTCCCTAGCTCACTCTTCACTGTACTCTGTATGCGAGTGCATTTATTCATCTGTCTCAGAGTCAGGGTTTGCAGGACAGACCCCCCACAGGTGGTTGTCAAAGTCTCAGCTGGTGATCCCAACATGACCACTGTCACAAACTCTAATTAAATATTCATGAGAAGGAGAGAGAAATGAAAAATGTAAACTAAATGTTCAAGTCAAGCATTAGGATTGAGGTGAGAATTAGAACACGAATTTCTTTCTACAGTTCATAATCAACAGCTGATCTATAGGGAAAAGCAAACCTACCTAATAGCCAATGTTAAACAAATTCCTTTAAGACCTACTATGTGCCAGACATAGACTCATTTCAAAAGAGGTAGCTTTTTCTAGTCGTTTAATAACAAGACAGTCCACACAATCATTATTATGTAGCTAATGAGTCAGTGTATTAGAGAAGGCAAATGATAGCTAAATCAGTCCATATTTCTTAACCTTAAAACTCTTATTTGCCTTCTCTAATCCAGAGGAGGTTCACTTTATTTCATATAGTGCTTCCTCAAATGAAACAGACTTACACAAAAAGCAATTTTTCAACCCCTACTTTGTCATTGTTGAAGTAATGTGGATCATCAATAAGTTCTTTGGTTGATGTTCAGACATAGAGGGTACAGAAGTAAAGAGATATGAAACCAAATGGTATCGAAGGTACTTAAATACTCCTCCCTTTATTTTAGCTACCATGAAAGCAATCTGTTAGACATTATTTTATAGTTTCATCAAGTACAGTTTATTTTGTAATTAAAATAATACTACCAAACTATAAAATTGTTAAATTATAACTGCTCTGATGTTTGAGGGTTTTGTTTCACTTTTTTGAATTAGAGACCCACAGAAAAGCCCTATTGGGGCCATACCTTAACGTAAGTTAGTAACTGTGTTCTAAATGTTATTGATATTAAATATATTAAATATTTAATGTCAAAACAGAATGTAACTGGAAATTATGCTGACAGACAATTGAACTTAGGGTTTAATCAATTTGGCCATTATCAAATCACCTGTAAATTTTGGATAATGACAAAATAACACAAACACACACACACAGACCAGCAAATCATTACAAAAGAGTCATAAACTGAGATTAGCATTTCTCTAAATTCCAGCTGAAAAGAATTTTTTACTTTCTACCAGCAAATAATGTAGGATGGTGGTATTTGTGTACATGAATAGGGGTGTGTGTGTGTGTGTGTGTGTGTGTGTGTATGTGTGATGCTAGCAAAGAAGATATATTATAGAATACTTTTATCAGGCTAGAGCAAGTACTTAGCCTGCTATCCTAACAAATAATACAGCTTTCAGCATAATTTTTTTTAAATTTTTAAATTACTGTATAATTTAAATGAGAGTGAACTGTCATTCTTTTTGCTTACAAAATTACATATTTCTCTCTGTTTTTACTTTTGCAATTTAAATTTGATTTGCTATGCTTGTTTTAATATTTCAGAGGAAATTTAATTTATATTGTCTTTGCTAAATGCATTTCAGACCATAAATTTTCTCTAAGAGCTATTTGTAAAATATATTCTAAAAATGGGAATAGGAGATTAATTTTGAAAATTTTCTCCTCTGTAAAATGAAATTTTAAAAGTCCTCAAAACAGCCGGGTGTGGTGGCACATGCCTGTAATTCCAGCTATTCAGGAGGCTGAGGCACAAGAATTGCTTGAACTCGGGAGGTGGAGGTTGCAGTGAGCCCAGATCATGCCACTGCACTCCAGCCTGAGTGACAAGGCGAGACACTGTCTCAAAAGAAAAAATAAAGTCCTCAAAATGATTTGTCTATATTAACTTTTACTGAACTCTGTGATTTAATGAAAGCCTTGCAGCAATCCAGGTAATGTTTATTCAAGAAAAACGGAAGCTCAGGTTGAAACAGTGAGCTTTGTTTTTTAATATACGTTATTCGCATCTTCTCCCCTCAGCTCTATGCTGAAGACCAAAAGCACTATACTCACAGTGATATCTAGCACACGGCAGGAGATATTCCAAATTCTCCTTCTGAAATCATTGGCATAATTTGATCTGTCTAAAACTTTTTTGATGTGGGCATGGTGGCACATGCTGGTATTCCCAACACTTTGGGAGGCCCAGACAGGCAGATTATTTGAAGTCAGGAGTTTGAGACCAGCCTGACCAACATGTTGAAACACCATCTCTGCTAAAATTACAAAATTAGCTGGGCATGGTGGCATATGCCTGAAATCTCACTTACTTGGGAGGCTGAGGCAGGAGAACTGCTTGAACCAAGGAGGCAGAGGTGGCAGTGACCTGAGAAGCCCCATTGCACTCCAGCCTGAGTGACAGAGAAGACTCTGTCTCAAAAAATTATATAGAAAATAAAACATCTTTGGAAAATGAAATTTGCAAGACTGGTCTACATTTGACCTGAGTCACAACTTGCTCAATCTAAATATCTTTTCCCTGGGGATATTTGTCAAAAACAATTGACAGCAATTGTTAAACATTATAGCTACAAAGCAGAGATATCAGTTGCCTGAAACAAGCTTATCAAAAAGTCTGAAATGAAAGTCTTAGAGAAAATATGCATTAGACAAGGTCTAATATCCAGAATCTATAAGGAACTTATTTGACAAGCAAAAACCAAGCAATCCCATGAAAAAGTAGACAAAGGACATGAACAGACACCTTTTTAAAGAGGACACACAGGCCGGGCGTGGTGGCTCAAGCCTGTAATCCCAGCACTTTGGGAGGCCAAGGCGGGTGGATCACGAGGTCAAGAGATCGAGACCATCCTGGTCAACATGGTGAAACCCCGTCTCTACTAAAAATACAAAAAAATTAGCTGGGCGTGGTGGCACGTGCCTGTAATCCCAGCTACTCAGGAGGCTGAGGCAGGAGAATTGCCTGAACCCAGGAGGCGGAGGTTGCGGTGAGCCGAGATCGCGCCATTGCACTCCAGCCTGGGTGACAAGAGCGAAACTCCATCTCAAAAAAAAAAAAAAAAAAAAAAAAGAGGACACACATGCAGTGAACAAGCACATGAAAAAATTTCCAACATCAGTAATCATTATAGGAATGCAAATAAAAACCACAATGAGATACCATTCTTTTTAGTCAGATTGGCTACTATTAAAAAGAAAAATAAATAAATAAATAACAGATGCCAGCTAGTTTGCAGAGAAAAGGGAACACTTATATCACTGGAAGGAATGTA
Organism: Saimiri boliviensis; assembly: GCF_048565385.1. NCBI lineage: Eukaryota > Metazoa > Chordata > Mammalia > Primates > Cebidae > Saimiri > Saimiri boliviensis. The sequence goes on along the minus strand of NC_133449.1, from coordinate 274,727,622 downwards.
AATTAGTTCAGCCACTGTGGAAAGCAGTTTGGTGATTTCTCAGCAAACTTAAAACAGAACTTGAAACAGTAACCCCATTACTAGGTATATACCCCAAAGAATATAAATTGTTCCACCATAAATACACATGCATTTATTGGTTCTAAGAATTCAAGGAACCAGTTAAGTCTGAATATCTATGAATCATTAGTTGACCATCAATAAATCTGTGCAGAGACTTAAGTGGGCACACACAAGAGACGAGATTATAGAATTAGATCAGTAAAGTCACCAAACTAATTTCATCAAAAACAGTGATAGCGGTAACAATAAACCCAGGGAAGCAGAGCAATTTGAATTCTAGAGTGGCTATATTATATTAGTGAAAATGTAAAGTTTTCAACATAATATCATGAAATATGCAAAGACATGAGACAGTACAGCCCAGACACAGGAAAAACAAACAAACAAACAAACAAACAAACAAACAAAAAAACCAAACAGTCAATAGAAACCATCCCTGTGGCCCAGACATTGAACTTATTACACAAAGACATTAAAACAGTTATTTTAAACATATTTGAATATATATTATAAGAAATAATGTCTATAGAACTAGAGGAAAGTAGGAGAATGTTGTTTCATAAAATAGAGAATGTTAAAAGAAAATTATGAAAAAAGAAAATAGAAATTCTGAAGTTAAAAAAGACAATAATTCAAATTAAAAAAATTATTAGACTTACAACAGCACTTGAAGTGGTGGAAAAACAGTTACAAAACTTAAAAGTAGGTAAATTGAGACCTTACTGTCTGAGGAACAGAAAACAAAAACAATGAAGAAAAATAAGCAGCGCTTTAGTCTCATGGAAGACCATCACACATACTCACATAAAAATATCAAAGTCACAAAAGAAAAGAGAATGTATCAGAGAAAAAATATGAACAATAATGGATAAAAAATTCCTAAATATAATGAAAATATATTAATATGTACATTCAAGAGACTCAACCAAACTTCAAGTAGAATTTATTCAGAGAGTCACACTAGTCTCATCATTATTAGACTTGATAAAATGAAAGAATCTTGAAAGTAAGAATAAAGCAGCATCACATCATGCACTGCAGTTTGTCAATGAGATTAACAACTGATTCTCATCAGAAACTGTTGAGTCCAGAGGACGTAAAGTGATATATTCTAAATGATGAAAAAAAAAAAAAAATCAAGCAAAAATTCTACCTCCAGCAATAGTTTTTCCAAATAAGAAAAGATACCCCCAGATAAACAAAACCAGAAAATTCTTCACCAGCAGACTTTCCTTATTATAATTATGAAATAAAGTCCTTCAGGTTAACATGAAAGTAAACTAGCTAGTAAATCAAATCAAATAAAAATCTAAACAGCACTGATAATGGTAACTACACAGGTTATGTGAAAGAAAGAGTAAATAAATTTTGTTTATAATACAGTACTTTTTTCTTTCATAGCATTAAAAACCCTTATGAAGCAATAAATATATATCTATGCTGATAAGCATACAAGATAGAATAAAAAAATTTGTCCAGAAATAAAGACAGAGAGAGAGAATGAACTATATAGGATCAAAGGTTTTACAAAATATAAAAAATAATTTGATATTCATATAAACTATATTCTTACAAATTATTAGGTTAGCTTTAATCCCAGGGCAAGAAATTATCTAAAAATATTATAAAATATTATATAATGGGTATACATTATATGATGTCTAATAAATTATATAAAAACATATTTGATATGTAACTTTATAATTGTATATAATTATATAATGTACACATTCATAATGCTATGTAATATACAAATATATAATTATATATTATATAATATATATAATTATATAGTGTACACATACCCACATACAAACAAATATGTAACAAATAACAATTCAAAATGAAATTAATAACACTACATTATGTACAATAACATCAAAAGGTTTAAAATAATTTAAATAAATTTAATAAAATAAAACAAATTTAAGAAAAATAAGCAAAAGTCTTATACATCAAAATATGAAACATCACTGAAAGAAATTAAAAATATTTATGCACATGGAAAGAGATCCTGTATTCATGGATTGGAAGATTTACTCTTATAAAGATATTAATACTTCCTAACTGATGAAACACATTTAATGAAATCCCTGTCAAAAGCTCAGATGCCTTTTATTCTTTGCAGAAAATTACAAACTGAAACTTAACACTTTTTTTCTCTGTCTCTACTCAATTTTGAATTTATAATTGACACGTAATATTTAATAATTGCAAATATTTATGGGTACAATGTGATGTTTTAAAGCATGTATACACACTATAATGATCAAATCGAGGCAATTACCATATCCATCACTTTAATCATTTATCATATCTTTGAGGTGAAAACATTCAAAACTTTTTCTTCTGGCTCTCTTGAAATATACACATTGTTATTGGCTACAGTCCTCCTACAGTGTCATAAAAGGGCAACATTTATTCTTCCTTACTATTTGTAACTTTGTACCCACCGACGTCTCTTTCAACGATGATGCAACATTGTCAGCTCTATTTTCCCCCAATTTTATGGGGTTAATTAAATTCTTATATTCTTTCCTTATGTGTTTAAAAATTATATATTTGTGTGTGTTGCTTCCAAAATGGATAGTATTTATTGAATTTAGTATCTATTATGTAAATTTTTTGTGATATAAATGTATCCTGATGCTTATTTCGTTTCAGTAAGTAAATTAAATGCAAGTCACCCAACTAACAAAAGACCTTCTGTTCCATTTTTCTCAGCTTCACTGCATCTGCCACCTGTACACCAGGCAGTTTTCATGCAAAGACAATCATATCATGGCCCCAGTGTTAGGATTCTTAAACTCGTTGGTTGATGCTCTCATTTGGTTCTTTATAAGCACAAATCTCTATAAAGAAAATCCTTATTTGAATGACTCTAAGAAAAGAAATAAGTCTGTTCATTAAACTGACAGAGTTTAATATTAATTTCTCAAATAAAATAAATAAAAGCTAGTTTTACTCATCCTGATCGATAGCATGTGAACTTTTATATTTCATATTGAATACCTACTTAAAATGATGAAGGGATTGCCACTTAGAGGGCAGTTAAAGAGAGGGTTAGAAGATGATCTATTTTAAACACTAAAATTTTATTTCTATATGCCATAAATGTAAAATGACTTGCAAAGTGACCTCTTTGGTACTTCTTTAGAATTCAATATTTTAAATGTAGGGTAATTTGGAATGTACTGAAAAGGGTGCATATTATATAGACATGTATATTTGGTTCTGATATTTGGCTTTCTCTAGTTATATGAATATGTATTCCTATTTTCTTTTTAGATTGCCATATGTTTAGAAGTCAACTTCATTGCTTTTTTTAAAAAAAGAAAATCATTTAAAATTTTAAGATGTGTTTTTCTAAAAAATTAAGTTTTATAAGACAAAGTACCCTAAAAATGAGTAGAATTTTGAATTTACTCTGTCTTTGGGTAATTATCATATTATGGAGGAGTCTGTTGTGCAGATAAAACATTCAGGAAAAATAAGAAGGTGGTAAATGTACATGATACTATCTTTTTCCACCTTCCTAACTGATACTGAATTATCTTGAGGTATCTCATGATAAATGCATGTGATCTCACAATTTCTAACTTAATAGATTCTCCACCTGTCTGAGTATTTTAAGCCCTTAATGTTCTTACTTCATAAAAATTTAACTATTCCCACCTCAGGGTTTCTAAAACAAGAGCAATATATCAATCCAACTTATAATACAATTAATTCATCCTATAATACAATAACTCTCACTGACACTTCAATTGGCTTAAATTATTTTCATCTAAATAATATTGAATATATGTACCTTTAAAACTAAGTAGAAATTATTAACATTAATAGTTCTTATATTTTTAAAAAATGCCATTTAATTACAAAGCAATTGCAAACCAATACAATTACAAATTAACATATTAATTTTATGTTAAAAAATTATGAAAATTTCAGAAATTAATTGTCCTAATATTAATGTAATATTGACTTATACATAAAGGTTTATTAAGTCTGTCATATTTGTGCACCTTTTATCTATGACTCAATGATTTCTAATATGTTTTGTCATAGTTATTTAATTAATTAATATATAGTACCCTGATTTTCTTTTCCCATGAACTCAAGTAATGTAGTACAACATAGTGTAACTCAGTTGTAAATAAATACTTAAACAGTTGGTTAAGAGAATATCAGAAATTGGCATGAGATTGTAACATAGATTATCAGATTCCAATTTTGATTTTTTTTTTTTTTTTTTTTTTTTTTTTTTGAGACAGAGTCTTGCTCTTGTCGCCCAGGTTGCAATCTCACTGTAACCTCTGCCTCCTGGGTTCAAGCAATTCTCCTGTTCAGCCTCCTGAGTAGCTGAGATAACAGGTGCCCACCACAGTCCAGGCTAACTTTTGTGCTTTTAGTAGACACAAGGTTTTGCCATGTTGGCCAAGCTGGTCTTGAACTCCTGACCTCAGGTGATCCACCCACCTCAGCCTCCCAAAGTGTTGGGATTACAGGCATGAGCCACTACACTCTGCCTATAATTATTTTATTCCGGATTGCATTTAACTAGAAATTGAAGACAAAAATATTATATAACTCACAGATAATTCTGTCTGAAGGCTCTATTTCACACACCTGTAAAACATAGATGTGAAGTTGAGATCTGCTCTTTCTTAGTTGGGTTATAATACATGAATTCCTTAACACTTTAAGCCTTTTGCTCTTCCTTTATGAAATCTAGAACATAGTGACTACAAATTTAGATTTGCTATGTGGGTTACTATATATGTATATGTGTGTGTGCATATATATATATATATATATATATATATACACATATATGTGTATTTATATATATCCTTTTTTGAGTGATAGTGTATATATACATGTTATATACATATTTATACATACATAGCCAAATATATGTGTGTACACACACACACACAAACACCCACACACACACACACACACACACACACACACGATAAATGGAAAAGGACAGGGCAAATTAGAAAGGCTACAATTCCAGAAAAAGGAGCACATATACACATACACAAACACAGATTCATTTTTGTGAATTTATGCATTAAATCACTGGCACGATATGTATTCACTGGGGAACAAAGCAGGCATTTGACAAATGTTAGGCGTTATTATTGTCAATACCACATAAAAAGTGAATAACTATGTTGTTGATTAGGTAACTATTTCTCCAATAATATTAACTTGCAAAGGGTTACCCCTTGCAGGTAACATAATATGACAATAGAATTAAAATATGGGAACACTTAAGAAGGGCAATTTCAGACTTTCAAGTGATTCAGTGAGGGTGATATTTTATTTAGTAATGTATTTAGTGCCATTTACATCACACTGGAGTAATTGTGTCTATTCTACATACAGCTAGTTAGTGGCTACACTAAGTATAGAATTTGTGTGCATATGTGTGTTTTTTTAAAGATGCAATTTTTATACCAAAATATATTTCATTTCTAGGGTGGCAAGAAATAGTTATATTATGCCAAAGTGTAAAATTTCTTTTACTATTTTTGACATTTTTAATTGGTCACTAATTATCTATATGGATTAAAGTTTCTTTGTGCATCCAAAAAATGATCTGGCTTTATGTGCAGAACTATTATCCACAATCAATTGTACACTTTTTTTTTTTGGATGCAAATGATTATGTTTTACTGAGAATGATAGTTGAATGTTTATCTCTAAACATGATCTGACTTAGAGTGAATACCTATAAAATCCATACCTAATGAACCATTCCTTCAGAAGGTTGAGATGTAGTTCAACTAAATGAATATAAGATGATTACTTTATATGGCTAGCACTTAAATATTTTAAAGATTGAAAACGTTTTGGGGCTCAGTCTTAGCCTTCAATTAATATCTACTCACATTGGAGCTATAAAACTATTAAAAATAGGATGTTTCTCTTTGTAATTGTGGGCCAGCTTGTTCAGAATAACCTTTCCAAAGAAATCAAAGAAACCTAGAAACTCTGGAGTAAATCTTTCTTTCTTTCTTTTTTTTTTCTTTTTTCTTCTTTTTTTAGATGAAGTCTCACTCTGTTTCACCCAGGCTGGAGTCCCCTGGTGCAATCATGGCTCACTGCAACCTCTGCCTCTTAGGTTCAAGCAATTCTCCGTCTCAGCCTCCTGAGTAGCTAGACTACAAGTGTGCACCACCACATCTGGCTAATTTTGAATTTTTAGTAGGGACAGGGTTTCATCATGTTGGCCAGGCTGGTCTCAAACTCCTGACCTCAGGTGATCCACCTGCCTTGACTTCCCAGAATGCTGGGATTACAGGTGTGACTCATGGCACCTGTCCTGGGGTAAGCAGATCTTAAAATTTTTTCTTAAAAGAATTAGAAGTGTGAAAAGCCAGTAAGAAGCTGAAATACAATTGTATTATTCCATTTTCACACTGCTATCAAGAAATACTCAAGTATATTAGTTCGTTTTCATGTTGCTGTTAAAGACATACTTAAAACTGGGAAGAAAAAGAGGTTTAATGGACTTACAGTTCTACATGGCTGGGAAGGATTCACAATCATGGTTGAAGGCAAGGAGAAGCAAGTCATGTCTTACATGGATGGTGGCAGGCAAAGAGAGAGAGCTTGTGCAGGGAAAATCCAATTTTTAAAACCATCAGATCTCATGAGATTTATTCACTATCATGAGAACAGCACAGGAAAGGCCTGCCCCCATGATTCAATTATTTCCCACTGGGTCCCTCCCACAAAACATGAGAATTATGGGGGCTACAAGATGAGGTTTGGGTGGGGACACAGAGTAAAACTATATCACCAAGATTGGGTAATTTATAAAGAAAAGAACAGAAAATCAAACACCACATGTTCTCACTCATAGGTAGGTGTTGAACAATGAGAACACATGGACACAGGGAGGGGAACATCACACACTGGGGTCTGTTGGGGGGAAATAGGGGAGGGACAGTGGGGGCTGGGGAGTTGGGGAGAGATAGCATGGGGAGAAATGCCAGATATAGGTGATGGGGAGGAAGGCAGCAAATCAAACTACCATGTGTGTACCTATGCAACAGTCTTGTGTTCTTCACATGTACCCCAAAACTTAAAATGCAATAAAAATAAATAAATAAAATAAATAAATAAGAAAAGAGATTTAATTTATTCACAGTTCCTTTTGGGTGGAGAGGCCTCAGGAAACTTTCAGTCATGGCAGAAGTCACCTCTTGACAAAACAACAGGAGAGAGAATGAGTATAAGCAGGGGAAATGCCAGATGCTGATAAAACCATCACATCTCATGAGACTCATTCATCATGAGAACAGTATGAGGAAGACCATCTCCATGATTCAATTTCATCCAGCTGGTCCTACTCTTGACACATGAGGATTATGAGGATGAAAATTCAAGGTGAGATTTGGGTGGGGACACAAAGGCAAACCATATTATTTTTGTCTGGTGCCTCCCAAATCTCATATCCTCATATTTCAAAGCACAATCATGTCCTTTCAACAGTCCCCAAAATCTTAACTCATTCCAGCATTAACCCCAATGTCCAAGTCCAAAGTCTCATCTGAGTCTAGGCCAGACCCTTCTGCCTATGAGCTTGTAAAATCAAAAACAAGTTAGTTACTTCCTAGTTACAATGTTGGTACACGCTTTGGGTAAATACATCCATTTCAAATGGGAGGAATTGGCCAAAACAAAGGTGCTACCAGCCCCAGGCAAGTCTGAAATCTAATAAGGCAGTCATTAAACCTTAATGTTCTAACATGATCTTTTTTGACTTTGTGTCTCACATCCTGGTTATGCTGATGGAAGAGGTGATCTTCCATAGCCTTGAGCATGTAGCTTTTCAGGCTACAGCCTCCCTCTTGGCTGCTTTCAGAGGCTGGCCATAAGTGTCTGCAGCTTTTCCAGACATGCTGTTCAAGCTTTCAGTGTATCTACTATTCTGGTGTCTGGAGGATGGTGGTCTTCCTCTCACAGATACACTAGGCAGTACCCCTGTCAGGACTCTGTGTGAGAGTTCCAACCCCACATTTTACTTCCTCACTGCCTAACAGAGGTTCTCCATGATGACTTCATCACACAACAGACTTCTGCCTGGACATCCAGGCATTTCCATACATTCTCTGAAATCTAGGTTCCCCAACCTCAATTCTTGACTTCTGTGCACCCATAGGACCAACACCATGTGTAAGCCACCAAGGCTTGGGACTTGCATCCTCTGAATTCATGGCTCAAGTTGTACATTGGCTTCTTTTAGCCATGGCTGGAACTAAAGCAGCTGGAACATAGGGCCCCAGGTCCCAAGGCTACATAGAGGAGCAGGGTACTAAGCTAGGCCCATGAAACCATTTTTCCCTCCTAGTCCTACAGACCTGTGATGGGAAGGGCTACAAAGACCTGTGACATGCCCTAGAGACATTTACCCTATTTTCTTGTATTTAACATTTGAGTCCTCATTACTTATGCAAATTTCTGCACCTGGCTTGAATTTCTTCTAAGAAAATGGATTTTCTTTTCTATTGCATCATGAAGCTGCAAAGTTTTCAAACTTTTATGCTATGGTTTTCTTTTAAACATAACTTCCAATTCGAAATCATATCTTTGAGAAAATGTAAAATTGAATGCTTTTAAGAACACCCAAATCACATCTCGAATGCTTTGCTGATTGGAAATTTCTTCCACCAGATACCCTAAATCATCTCTCTCAAGTTTGAAGTTCCACAGATCTCTAGGGCAAGGCCAAAATGCCACCAGTCCCTTTGCTAAATCATAGGAAGAGTCACCTTTTTTCTAGTTTCCAACAAGTTTCTCATCTCCATCTGAGACCACCTTAGCCTGAGCTTCAGTTTTCATATCACTATAAGCATTTTGTTCAAGTCCATTCAACAAGTCTCTAGGAAGTTCCAGATTTTCCCATATCTTCCTGTTTTCCTCTGAGCCCTCCAAACTGTTTCCATCTCTGCCTTTTCTCCAGTTCCAAAGTAACTTCCATTTCAGGTATTTTTAAAGAAGTGCACCACTCCCAGTACCAATTTACTGTATTAGTATATTCTTATACTGCTATGAAGAGATACCCAAGACTGGGTATAAACACAAGAAGTTTAGTTGACTCACAGTTCTGCATATCTGGGGAGGCCTAAGGAAATATACAATTATGGTGGAAAGCACATCTTCATAGAGCAGCAAGAGAGAATTAGTGCAAGAAGGGGAAATACTTGATGCTTATGCCACATCAGATCTCATGAAACTTCCTCATTATCATGAGAACAGTATGGAAGAAAGCTGTCCCCATGATTCAGTTACTTCCATTTGGTTCTGTCCTTGACATGTGTGGATTATGAGTATTACAATTCAAGGGGAGATTTGGGAGGTGACACAAAGTCTAACCATATGAATTCTATCCATGACCATAATCCCTGAACAAAGAAAAGACTAGAAATAGGAGCCTAACATTTGATATTCATTTCTCCAAGACGAAATTGCCAAATCTGAAGTAGAGGTGGAGATCCTAAGAAATTTAGCAGTTTCTCTGAGCCAGGACAAAAAAAGAAAAATGAAAAGTAAGTCCTGCAAAAAAGAATGGACCCTGGTAATATAAACAAGTTTCAGTTATCTTTTAAAGACAGTTACTTAGCAATACATAGAATCAGCAACATTGACTCAAATAATTGAAATAATGTGATTTTCTATCTTTACAACTGGACATGAAAATACATTGTCTTTTGAGTTAGATAAAATCAGAACAATCATATATTATCACTGTAGTCTGTTACATAGGATTATAAAAATTCAATAAAAATTGTTTTTAAAAGAGTTTACACAAAGTCCAGAGAAAAGTCAAGTTATAGACTGGAACTACAAATATGCTGATTAACATGTCCAAGAAATATTTAAAATTTAGAGAATTTGAATGGAGAACAATAAAATACAAATATATAATCTAACTACAATTTCAGAATTTCAGAAATTTTTAAAGTAATCACTAAATACAGTTAATATTCAAAAGACTATTTTAAGTATACCTAAACAGATAATTAATGAAGTGAAAAAATTATTAGTAAAGACATGCACTTAATCAGAAGGAGACAGTAGTTTGGAAATTATAGTGTAGCATGTAAGAGAGCTATGAGTCACAAAATAAATAATCTTTTATTTGAAACATGTAGACATTAAAGGTGTATTTATAGGCATCTAGTTACCTGTTTTATTTTTGGAAATACTAAAATAAATATCAAGTTTCATTGCTAAAATATAAATTTTAGTCCCAACCTAAGACTTAATCTTTACATATTCTAATTCAAGTCACTGAATAGGCCTGGGCCTACATTTCTTCACTTGTAATAGGAGAGACTTCCTACTAGTTCCTAAATTTTATCACCATGAGGCAAAGCATGTGCTGGTTTCTGCCGTTACAGCCAATTGCTTGATATCGTGTTTTCTATTTGCTTATAATTCAAGTGTTCACTGTGATGAAATTGAACATTTAATGCTTCAATTCAACTTGCAAGGTATAAATTATAAAAGAAAGTGAACCACTTACTAAAACATAAAGAAGAAAATGAACTATTCTTTTGGTGACTATTTATTTGTATTACCAATAATTACTTACATGAGTAATAGTGTAAAAACACATAGTACGTTAACTCTGGATGAACTAAATTTAGCAAAATCAGAATTTTGTAATCTGAAAACTGCTACTGGGCTGAAAAGAAGACGTTGCCTGGAGACGAATTACAGCATCTGAAGCTTGATATTGTCTATAATATTGTCTCAAATGAAGGAACATTACATACCACGCTTATTATTACAGTGATGGCTTCCTGCTTTTCTGAATCAAATTAGGATTATAGCTGAAACCAAAACTAATAAAAGAGAAACCTCTCTGTTTCCATAAAATAACTACTAATGTATACCCACAAGTAATGAAAAATTTAAAAAATAATCTTAGCAAAATTTGTAAAATATAAGCTATCAATCAACAGAAATCCAATAAAGCCTGAAGGTTCCTACCTCTCAACATACAATGGCAATAGAAAAGGTAGAAATCACTCAGCTGTCACTGCTGTAACTTTGTATATCAAGTTTTGAGTCATAGTGTTATTTTTAAGCACTGTGTGAACACAAAGTCTTACTCTGGTTTTGGATTTAAGAGCTAGATTTATTTTGACCTGAGCTCAAGTTAAAATATGCACTTCTACTTTAATGAAGTAGAAAATACTTAAAAAGATGATCAATTATTTATTAATTATTTCAGTTGTGCCACAGCTTTTCATAAAATTTAAGCCTGGAATAAAAGGAGAAAACAAGCAAACAAATGCAACAATAAGAATATAATAATGATTTCAGGGGCATTGTATATATATTTGCTTTTCCCATCTAGAACTTTCAGGTTTTGCTTTAAATATTATTAAGAATGTGTCTTCTTGAAAGGTTGCTACTTGTCTGTATTCCCTGCCTAGTCTATTGGCACTGGTGTAATGAAGGTCAAAATGGGTCCCAAGGTTTTTATACCAAAGTGGTAATAGAATCTCCAAAGAAAAACAGAAAAAAATGAAGAATTGGAGATAAGAAATTGTGTATAAAGGAATAGATCAGTAAAACCACTGACCAAACATTAGTTTGTGTTCTATACAATAATCTGTGTATAAGCAATGTAAACTATAGTTCAAGGGTAGAATGACAAGCTGCAAAGCATCTTGGGAAAGATCCAAATGTGCTTTATAATTCTGTGACAGTTATGTATTTTCTATTAAAATGAAACTCTACCAGCACAGTTATATACACAAATCTTGAGGAATATTGACTCTTCAGGAGCTTATGTTGCCAACCAGGCTAACATTACTCATAGGATGGAAATAATTCAGTAATCATTTTTAACAAAATGGTATGTAAGAGTTAAAATAACATAGTTGATTTTAAGAATATGGCTGTCCATAATTATAATGAGACAAATGAGTCAGGCATAGTTTATAAATGAATTTTTATTAAAAAAATAATAATAATAAAGAATTTCAGATGCCTGTCTTCTAGCAACTAGAGTGTTGACCCGCTTATTGGTGTGTATCACGTAATTGTAGCAGATAATGTTGATGCAATGCTCTGTGTCATTTCAGCCCACGTCTGAGTTCACATATCAATAGGTATCGCATACGTATGGCATGTGTCTGTTTTCTCAGGAAACAAAGTATTTAGTGGTGAAGAAGTGCAACTTGGAAATCTAAGAGAGGTGATTTTCTAAGGGCAACCATTAGCCAATGAGAAGCATGAGGAAGTGGATATATCTCCCAATCTTTCCATCTTAAAATGAGAATATTCTAAATAGGTACCACCTGATTTTTCAGAATATCCCTAAAAGAGTTGCTCCCAGAAAATTCACAACAGCAATCCACTCATCAGCACACTTTATTGGTCTAGCTCCCCACCTCCCATTTCCGCTTCTTCTCTTGTATTTCCTGAGATCACCTCTAAACAAACTACATGCACACAAATCTTTCTCTGAGGTTCTCCTTTTAGGACAAACCGAATTAAGAAAGTAGGGTTTGTATACCAAGGAAGAAAATGCTTGCTTTTTGTTTATTTGTTTTTGTCAATGCAATTAAAAGAGGGGGAAAAAGTAGAAAGCCGCATTAAGTATAAATAATATCTAGCCTAGAAATCTGAAGATGTTTACTAGTCTTTTTTGGCACTTAGTTACTATGCGATTTTTTTCAAGCCGTTCAGCTATTTTGATAATAAATTCCTTAAAATAATAATAAAAAAGCTGGAGTGAGGGTAGTAAGAATAGATCATCTGTAAAATGTGCTCTACTTCAAAAAAAAAATATATGCTAGAAACCCTTTTATTGAATGCCATTAGAACTTATAGAGTATAGGTTAATGGAAAAGTTCGGTTAAAATGATAACTTCTGAAAATGATATACCCACAACTTATTCTTATATTTTATATTTTAAATTATCCCTATACTTTAAAATATATACATGTGCATTAATTCAAAAATTTGTGTGTTCCAAAGAACTTTTTTATATTTTTTCTTTCAGAAATCACACCCACAACACAGCATTTTGGGGTTAAAGTGTAAATAAAATTTTAAGATATTCTTGAAGTAATCTCAGTGCAGAATCCTTGCTGTTTCATATTTTCTTTAATATTTTTATGTATTTCTCAAATAATAAATTGAAAAACAATTGTTTGAGGATATTTATTATTGAGTCCTTTTTAAACCTTTAAAATATAAAAAAAATGTATTTTTACATTTTTAAAATTATTTTACTTAGTTGATAATGCAATCAATTTAATTTAATAAAATAAATAGCAAAATACACAAAACTTTCAGTATTGACTGTTGGTAAAGAAATAGTAAGTGGGTATCCTGAAATTCTGCTGCCTAGATGTATAATTTTAATACATCATGCATTTTGTCTGAACATTTAATCCACTAAGTCAGTTATGTAAGGTTTATTAAGAAAGAGATTCTGCTCTCTTAAACTTCCAAAACTCTAAGTCTTTTCCAAGGCAAATAACAGAAAATTAGTATGGCTGCAGCAACCTCACAACCTGAAAAAGTATGTGCAACATCCCTGGGAGAGACCCTCAGTTGAATTTGTGCTGATAAAAAGCCAAATATTCAGTCATCATTCAGTCATCATTTGACATTAAAATTGCATTAATAAGAACTATTTTGACACTCATTAATAACTCATCCATTTGGGGAATCATCAAGTAGTTCAAGGTTCCGAGCATCTCATCAAGGATTTCCTTGATCATAAAGCACGGAAAACACAGGGCTCTGTGTTCTCTTCTATTTGCTCAAACAAGTGAATCCAAAATGGCAACTCCAGTTATTGCTCTAGGGTCAATTCGTATGAAGTTTATAATTTATCTTGATGGCTATTAAGAAATATTCCTATTAAGCTTAACATTAAATTTTTGTAGACAGAGAGTCATAAATTGGTATAATATAGAACTACAGAATGCTACAGAAAAGATTGAGCAGGGTAATGAAACATCACACACACAGGGGATGAGAGATTTCTTTTTTTTTTTTTTTTTTAGAATATTTACATACAATTCATTTATTATAGATAAGTGAGTCTAATTCTGGATTCTGTTCTTTTTCATTGATCTATATGTCAATCCTTAAATCATTAACACAATAATTATTACAGCTTCATAGTAAGTTTTAAAATCAGCTAGTATGACTTTTTCTTTTTTTTTTTTAATATAACTTTATTTATTTATTTATTTATTTTTATTGCATTTTAGGTTTTGGGGTACATGTGATGAACATGCAAGATTGTTGCATAGGTACACACTTGGCAGTGTGGTTTGCTGCCTTCCATCCCCTCACCTGTATCTGTCATTTCTCCCCATGCTATCTCTTCCCACCTCCCCACCCCCCCGCCCCTCCCCCATTTCCCCCCAACGGACCCCAGTGTGTAGTGCTCCCCTCCCTGTGTCCATGTGTTCTCATTGTTCAACACCCACCTATGAGTGAGAATATACAGTGTTTGATTTTCTGCTCTCGTGTCATAGGTGTAGGCAAGGACTTCATGACCAAAACGCCAAAAGCAATGGCAACAAAAGCCAAAATAGACAAATGGGACCTAATCAAACTCCACAGCTTCTTCATGGCAAAAGAAACAGTCAGTAGAGTGAACCGGCAACCAACAGAATGGGAAAAAATTTTTGCAGCCTACCCATCTGACAAGGGGCTGATATCCAGAATTTACAAAGAACTAAAGCAGATCTACAAGAAAAAAACAAACAAGCCTATTCAAAAATGGGCGAAGGATATGAACAGATACTTTACAAAAGAAGACATACAAGAGGCCAACAAACATATGAAAAAATGCTCATCATCACTGGTCATCAGAGAAATGCAAATCAAAACCACGTTGAGATACCATCTCATACCAGTTAGAATGGCGATCATTAAAAAATCGGGAAACAACAGATGCTGGAGAGGATGTGGAGAAATAGGAACACTTTTACACTGTTGGTGGGAATGTAAATTAATTCAACCATTGTGGAAGACAGTGTGGCGATTCCTCAAGGACCTAAAAATAGAAATCCCATTTGACCCAGCAATCCCATTACTGGGTATATATCCAAAGGATTATAAATCATTCTACTACAAGGACACGTGCACACGAATGTTCATTGAAGCACTGTTTACAATAGCAAAGACCTGGAACCAACCCAAATGCCCAACGATGATAGACTGGATAGGGAAAATGTGGTACATATACACCATGGAATATTACGCAGCCATCAAAAACGATGAGTTCACGTCCTTTGTAGGGACATGGATGAACCTGGAAACCATCATTCTCAGCAAACTGACACAAGAGCAGAGAGATTTCTTTAGTTTGCAGTTTCCAATGGGAAATCAGGAATAATATCACAGGAAGTCTCATTTAGCAAAGATTTCAATTTGCTGAAGGATTATATATCCATATTATATATATATATATATATATATATATATATATATCCATATAATAATAGTCTAGATTATGCTACAGTAACAATAAAGACCCAAATCACAGAGATTCAAAACCAAAACAATTTAATTCTAGTTTAATGCCTATTGCAGGTTAACCTCAAGCTCTATACTAACTCATCCTAATCTGGTAACAGCCTGACAAAACCTCTACCATCTGTAAAATGAATAGAAGAGAATGCAGCAAATTGCGAACCAACTTGTCAAGGTTTTCAACATGTGTCACATATTTATCCCTGTATTAGCCTGTTCTCATACTGCTTTAGTGAAATACCCGAAACTTGGAAAATTATAAAGAAAAGAGGTTTAATTGGTTCAAGGTTCTGCAGTCTGTACAGGAGACATAGCTAGGAAAGCCTCAGGAAACTTTCCATTATGGTGGAAGGGGAAACAGGCATGTCTTACATGCCCAGAGCAGGAGGAAGAGAATGAAGGGGGAGATGTTACACACTTTCAAACCAGATCTGGTGAGAACTCACTCATTATCATGAGAACAAGGGGGAAATCTGACCCCATGATGCAATCACCTCCAACCAGTTCTCTCCTCCAACACCTGGGATTACAATTCATCATGAGATTTGGGTGGGATTGCACACCCAAACCATATAAATCCTGTTTACATTTTATTGGCTAAAGCAAGTCATGTGGAAAAGCCAGACTTAAAGTGGACTGAGAAAGTGCTAATTTAGGGTGACTGTCCACACTGAATAATAAAATAGTGTGATGTAACATTTTTTGAAAACCCAAAATGAATGCAAAAATCTGTGATGAACAGATATTCAAATGCTGAATAAATCTGAGATGAGTGTACAGCTCCATGTCAAGCCACATGCGAACCTGAGGCAAAAGGAACAATGAGTAATCTGCCAGTCTTCAATTAAAATTGGATTGTAAAATTTTCATTTTGAAAATTTCTGCATTAAAATTGATTATAGACATATTGAATTGAAATAGCTTTTAATCTTGATTACCGAGATTTGTGGCACAGTCTTAGGTTTTGTGCCTGAGGCAAGTGCTTCATTTATTTCACTCTGTTCCTAGCCCTGTGTATTTCATGGTAGCATCACCAAGGGGATCATAGACATGGTGGTTTATAATGTGCATTCAGGCTTCATATTGTCTAAATTCTAATTTCAATTCATTTTAATGGCACTTGGAAATGTTTCTTAACCAACGTCAGCCTCATTTCACTTGTAAAACAAGGTTCCATATACTCACAGTGTCACTTATGAAGAAAAACAGAAGACACGCTCATAAATGGTTAATACATTTCTCAGACTACATAAGCAATACATACTGTACATAACTACTAATTTTTAAAAATAAAACAGGCTGGGGAATGTGGCTCCTGCCTGTAATCTCAGCACTTTGAGAGGCTGAGGCAAAAGGATTGCTTGAAAGGCGGAGATCGAGCCCAGCTTGGGTGACATAGTGAGATCCCTATTTAATTTTTATAAAAGGAAAAATTATATACATTTTAAAGATATGTAGTACACTGGTGGAGAAACTTTATGAGGTAGGACATTTGAAAGTGTATGGTATGAACATAATGTTAATGAAACCCTTGCACTCTTGTTGTCTTTACGATATCTGCGTTTGTAACTTTGAACAAATCTTCAGAGTTCTCACAAATATAATCATAGAAAATATAAAAATGAAAATGCAAACTGGCCACTAAATTTTATCTAGGTATAACAAAGCAAAATATGAAGATGTCATGCAGACATTTCAAAGAGACACAATGCTATTAAGAAAACAGACCTAACTGGCATTACAGAAAAATTCAAGCTGGTGAGAGAAGTATAGAAAGAATGATGATGAAAGATAGTGCCTTCATAATAAGGCCAAAGGTTAAATGTCAGATAAAAGTGATATTAAAGATGAAGAAATGCCATATATATATATATATATATATATATATATATATATATATATTAGGCATGTAATTTAGGTAGGAAGATATGGGATATTAAAGGAAAGAAGTGTCATTGAGAAAATACTAGCTTTATTGTTATGGAAATAAGTGATGACATTCAATACTCCAAAGGAAACTTATCTGCTCAGTCTTAATAATACCATATTTCTCAAAGAAAATGCTTTAAGAAGATCAATATGGAATGTTAAGTACTCTGTGCTTTCTACCTAACATTTCTCTCATTGGTGGATTACAAATGATCAGACTAAGCATCCCTCCAAAAGCTTCTATACCATATTCTGCCATATTTGTAAATATATAAGCCAAAGACCTGTCAACTTTTACATTGAGAAGAAGTTCATCTCAGAAAGTCAATAGGCCAGGCAGAGAAGCTCAGGTAAAATGAGGTGAGGATAAAATAATAATTTTGGTAGGCAAAATAAAACAGTAAGCCTTTCAGAAATCAGGGAGACATCTTTGGAGGAAATCTAACTTGTCCATTTTGTTATTAATAAAAGTTTCAATATGAAAAATAGGCCAGATGAGCCTCTAGAAGAGGGCATATCAGAGTCAATTCACATCTGAGAGGAAGAAAAGGAAGATAGTATCAGGTGGGAATTACTATGGAGACTTGAAATGATGAATCATTTAGAAAGTAAAATTAGAATACAAATATTCAAACACTGTAGATAATTATTTAGTCAAAGTGATACTCAAATTACTTTTTAATTTCCAATTGTACCTTGTAATAAAGAAGATGATAATTTGGCCTAGACTTAAAAAAGTACTCTTTTTACTATTATTATTAATAACGATATATTTAAATATAATTAGGAAGGAGGTGTACTAAATAAATTCTAAATATTTGTTTATTTGCTGTTCAAAATTAGGAAAGTAATGTTATGGTTTCTATTTAGCTTGTGTAAAAATTAGAGCTTCCATCATTGACAGTATTTATCTAAAGTTACACATTTTGCAAATGTAGGTGTGTTCTAATCATAGGTTTGAAGAAAATGTGCTATTCAGGTGATAATATATATTGCTTTTCTGGAAAATATATCTGTACCTATTTTCATCTATATCTTATGTAAGTCTATGTATATAAACATGTGTGTTATCTGTATGTATCATCTATCTGTCAATCTACGTATTTATCTGTAAGTATTCCTGAACTGCAAATATTCTGCAGTAAAATTCACTTATTATTTTATTTGTAGACCAGAAAAGTATGTTCCAAAGAAGTGTTTGAATAGTGAGCCACTGTCAGAACAGTACAAAAGCCTGGGTTTCTTGCTTCTCACTAGGAAGTTCTTTCAACTTCATCACATAGAACATGAGTCCTCTATGTCTTAAAATAGTCTGTCGTGGCTGATGTAAGTCTGCAGCTAGTGAGGGTTTTAATTTTTCTGCATAGAATTGGGCATGAAACTCTGCAAGAAGGAAATTGCTTCCAAGCTTGTATCTCAAGCAGAGGACATTTCTTTCTAACTGGAATTCTAAAATCTCAGTTACCAGACTGGGCAGAAGAGTTGTACTACAGTAGCAGATGCAATATGCATGAGAAATTGTAACACAGATATTGACGGGGATAGAAATATGTAGCATTGCCTAAGAACAGGCAGGATTTTGCATAACATATGTGATAAAATGAGAATTGCTATGAATGCTGGGAATCTTGAGGAGCTGGATTATTAGCAGTGATTAGATCTTGTGACAGAGCTTTTTATTGCTTTTGTCATTGTTGATGGTGATGGTTTGGTTGGTTTATTTGTTAATTTTTTAACTTTTGTATGTTAGCTTTGCTTAATTCATTGTTTTTCCTTCTTTTAGATCTTTTCAATTTAAGTTTTTGTCCTTTTTAAACATTCTTTATCAAAATCTTGCTCCAGATAAAACTTTTAGCTGTGATGAATCTGGTAAGTGTAGTGTTTGTTTTGTTTTGTTCTATTTTGTTTTTAAAAGAAAAATCAGCTTAATGAAACTGTGCTTTTAAAAAAAGTTTTTTTTTTTTTTTTTAAACAAGTCACATACACTGTCAACTTTAAAATCAGTCTTCATAGACTAACAAAATGTTGACACTTTGCTGGAACCTTTAAAAAAAAAAGTGTGTCTTATGAATTGTAATCTCTGTAGCACGGTCCATTGTGTTCTAGTTATATGTTTGTACTCACCGCTGAGCTATGAGACCCTCAAAATTAGGCACCATGTTATGAGTCATAAATAATTTAAATATTTGCCAATTCTTAATGGTATATATAATTCATTATCTAAATGATTGATTAGAGCTGTTTTGAATAACTTCAAGGAGATGGATACCTTCATTTTTATTTTAAAATATTGATATGGAAGTGCTGGGTAGAGAAGGGTGTGGTCCCTCTAAATGATATGGAAGGGCGGAATGCTGTGGTCGCTGGCTAGGGCTCCAGCCCGCAGACCTAGGCGAGGACAGGCACTCCTGCCTTCGTGCCCAAAGGTTGCATTTCTCAAGACCACCCTGGCCTACCATGTGCCCATCCTATGCCTATAAAAACCTCAGAGACCCTAGAAGACAGATACACAGGCAGCTGGATGTCGAGAGGAGCATCTCAGCAGAGGAACACACAGGACAGGTGGCTGGACATAGAGAAGAACACATCGAGGGGCACTGTCACCCTGACAGGCCGCCGACCATCAGAAGTAGAATGCTGTGGGGTTTAGCTGCGGCAGGCGACCGGAAGAGAGTCCAGGCTGCTGAACAGCCCGACTTCAGGGGAAAGCCTTCGCACTCCATCCTTTTCTGACTTTACCCGAGCTACCTCAACCCCCGCAAAAACCTTCCACTAATTATCCAAGCCCAGGTGTGATCCGATTCTTCTGGTACACCAAAGCAAGAACATGGGATAGCCAAGCCCTCTTTCCTTGAGACAAAGTAGAAGGTCTAATTGAGGTGGTTAACACAATCCACCTATAGAGAGCAAAACTAGAAGAGCACACTGTGACACACTCCCACTGGGGCTTCAGGAACTGTAAACATTCACCCCAGACATTGCTGTGAGGTCGGAGCTCCACAGCCTGCCCATCTGTATGCTCCCCTAGAGATGTGAACAGCAGGGCACTGAAAAAGCAAGCCACACCACCACTGCATGCCCTGTGAGAGGGACAAGGGAATTTCTCCCTTTCAGTATGGCACACACATACAGAAAAACACAGTACTAATAACTATAGCTAGATATCTGATGACTATGTAAGCTTTAAAAAAAAAATTAAGCTAGACATGAGGGATTATTTTGTGAAGCCTACCCTGAATTTTTAATTAGGCTTACCTACATCTTTTACTATGTAGAAGGCTCAGCTGAACTGCTTGATTTGGGAGAGAAAGTATGGATAGCAAATGTTATAGATTTTGGAATATGTGATTCCCGACAAAGAGATTTATCTATATGAGATGTGAGCAAAGCACCACTGTTATTATCCAGTAGAGATTTTAATACTGTGGGACTGGGTTTGGTGTTTTGAAGGGTTCAAAGCAAAATGTGAGTGTTTGTCAAGAGCTGCTGTAAAACCAACTGAATGGCAATGTCATCATTCTCCCTTGCTTATCATGTGGAATCTAGTTATATTTGTTTTTCCTAACCAGGCAGGCCACACGCCTGCCATTTAAAAGTTAATTAAAATAAAAAAGTAATGTATTTGACCATATTAAGAGAAAAAATAAAATGAAATGTTTCTGAAATAATCAAAAGCTAAACATATAAAATTTAGATTGAATGAGATTTTTGGAATTCAACTATTTATATAATAAAAGAAAGTTACATCTAATAAATGGAAACATTAACAAAGTCGATTTCTTCAAGGAAGATGATTTCCTAAAGAAAAGATGAATATTAGCTGTGATCGCTAGAAAAGAACTTCATAGCAGAAGAGAAGATAGGCTCTAGAATCATCTTCAAGAGTTTAAGACCCTGGACTTTAAATTTTCAACTGTTCTGAAAGTGTGTTTTAATGTAGTGAATAAGTTTCCTCATCAGTAAAATGATGGCAAGCTCTATAGTTTAGCACCAGGTATCAGTTACATAATAGTTTTGTAATATGGAAGAAATGTCTGAAAAATTTATGATAGATTATAATTCTAATTATTGTGAGCAAATGATAATACTGAGTTTCTACTATGCAAAGAGTAAAGCTACTAGTTCAGTTCTATACTTCTTCTGATGGTATAATCATAGTTCATTACAAACAAAACAGTGACAAAATAAGTAATCAAAATATCAGCTGCCTAAGAGATTAACCAGAATTTATGCTCAAATAAAATAATTATTTACAATTGTAGTAAATTTTTTTAAGGTTATTGCAATCATCGTCTTCTGACATCAAATCAGTCTGAAGCTTGTGGAGTTACATAAAATAGTTGCCTAGCAAAATGTCTTGAAATTTTGACTAGAAAAAGTTATAAAGTACTCAATGAGCATTGCTTTTTCTCCTCTTTCTGGTTATACTTTGTAGACAGTAAAATAAAAGTCAGTTTTTTTCATATTATTTAAAAAAAACTATTTACATGTTAATGTTGTTGTCATAATAATTACTGTTGTTTTTAACTTGCCCTGACAGGGAGTTGAAATTATAAATAGAGTGATGAATAATTTGCAATGAATCAAAAACACGAATGTTGAATGTTTTGTGAACAATTTTTTACTTGAAAAGCTTGCATAATTTGCCCCTTCATTTCAATTTAATAATAGGAATACTCCCTGAGAAATTGTTACTACAATTGTAAATAATTATTTTATTTGAGCATAAATTCTGGTTAATCTCTAAGGCAGCTGATATTTTGATTACTTATTTTGTCACTGTTTTGTTTGTAATGAACTATGATTATACCATCAGAAGAAGCATAGAACTGGAGCTAGTAGCTTTACTCTTTGCATATAGTAGAAACTCAGTACTATCATTTGCTCACAACAATTAGAATTATAATCTATCATAAATTTTTCAGACATTTCTCCCATATTACAAAACTATTTTAAATTTTACAACTATTTTAAAAGTTAATTGTAATTATCAGGGAAGCAAAAAGATAGAACTTCAATGATTATAAACAAAACCTTGCTCATAGATTTAAAATTAAATTGAATCATCTCATAAAATTCTTTTGTAAGAATTAAATCAATTTAGACTCTGTTTCTTACATTTGGAGATGAAGAGTTGTTCTGTAAACTTGTAGGAGCAAAGGATAAATATATATTGAAAATGTTTTAGAAAGCATTGGAGTGCTACCCAGAAAATTATGACTTATGATAATAAAATTATAAAGAGAAGGCAAATTCAAAGAGGTAAGCCTGGTATTGCCACAATTCTCAAAGTAATCTTGGAGAACAAGAGAATCTGAACAAAGCTAAGCAAAGAATTTAGAGATTGAAATTTGAGTCTTTATGAACCTGGAAGTCTCATGAACACTCTAGGTCATTTTGAGGGATCTGAATGTATCACAACCTAGAAATGGTTAAACCAGAAATAGGCCAGGATTTGAAAGAACTAAACTTACTTTGAATTAGCTAAATTCAGAAATAGTTTAAGATGTTAATTTAATATTCTCTGAAAGACTATAACAAAATACAGCATTCCATGTTAATTCTGAATTTATTTTCAGATAATGATAATTCTAGAACGTAGCTTCTCTAACATCATGTGGTATTTTATTATAGATCATAGTATTTATTATATCACTAATTGATTAACTAAATTTGAATAAAAATAATATTGTCCTGGAACCTCAGAAATACAAAGACCATTGCAACTGAATACATTAACTGAAAGAATTATGATATTTACATTACTATAGACTCACTTCTAGATTTATTTTTAATAGTATCCAAAATCTTTTTTTACTTCTTTAAAAAAATATATTTTTTTCCTGAAAAATATTTTTTAGAAATTAATTCACTGATAATTTACTGAATGCAAATTTCCTCAGATGTGCTGGGACTAAAATCTCCTGCTTCTTTTTCACTATCAGATAATCTGTACCCTTTATGAGTCAACTTATTTTCTTTCTGGTTGAATTGAATTTATGATAGTTATTTTCCTTTTCCTGGAATTAAATCAAACATAGTATACATTTTCTTATAATTGTTATGAAGCTCAATGTGTCAATCAATTTGGAAAATTTATTTTGCCAAGGTTAAGGACACATCCATGATGCAGCCTCAGGATATCCTGATGATATGTGCCCAAGGAGATTGGGGTACAGCTTGCATTTATACCATTTAGGGATACAAAATTCATCAAACAATACATGTAAGATTTACACTGATTTGATCTGGAAGTGCAGTACATCTTGAAGCAGGGGTTGGAGGGCCTTTCATGTCACTGGTAGATTTAAAAATTTTCTGATTGGCAGTTGATTGAAAGAGTTATTATAAATAGTAAGGAAAGTCTGGATTACAATAAGGAGTTGTGGAGACCAAGGTTTTATTATGGAGCTGAAACTTCCAAGTAGCAGGATTCAGAGAGAATAGATCTTAATGCTATGCATTAAGATTGATGTTTATTGTCAGAGTTGGAGTCTGTGTTGATGTTAATGATGGAGGGTATAAGGAAGCATGTCCATCCCCTTCTCCTATCATAGACTGAACTGGGTTTTCAGGTTAACTCTGGAATGACCTTGGCTGACAGGAGGGGTTCATTTAGATAAATGGGAGGCCTTAGAATTTTATTTTTGGTTTACATTCTTTATATAAATTTCTTGGGGATCTAAATTTTATGCCTTTTTTTTTCTTTTACTATGATTGCCAATGATGGTCTTTCAACTGTGTGGTGTGATATTGTATTGTCAGCTCATCTTTTCTTGTGACCATATTTTCAGAAAACCCTGAGGTTTCAGTTAAAATTTACTTTGCTAAGATGCTTCTGTTTAGTTTTTATCTTAGACTATGAGAGGTCAGATATAGATATAAACATACACACACACACACACACACACACACACACACACACACACACACATATATATATATATATATATATATATATATATATATATATATATAACTTCTTTTAGTTAATTTTCCCATCAAAATAGATCTGGCTTCAAGTGTAACAAGGTACTGTCATTTTGAAGATATACATGGTAACTATATACTAGCTATTTACTCAACATCCTTTAAGTATCTTCTGTGTGAAAACACTGCTATAGTCAAATCTAAATTCTTACTTAACTTTAACACATGCAGAAAATAGTAAATTTAGAAAATAAATATATTTTTAAATATTGCAACATATGTTATATGTTGTTATATATATAGCCATGCAGTATGTTGTGAAAAATAATGATGGAGCAAGTGAAGTGGAAGCCCTGTCTTAAAGAGTGACATTAATGAATATCCGTAAGAATGAAGAAGGCCATCAAATTTTAAAAGTGTGAATGAATTCAGGATTTGAAGAAACATTGAGGAAACACAGATCAGCAGACACAAAATTTTGAAGTCCTGAAATAGAGTATATCATCCTGCTTTCAGTGATGAAACTGACAGTTTAGTGTGGCTGGAAAACATTTAGTCAGTTTTTAATTATTTTTTTAAATAACTACTAGTCAAAACAGGCTTTTATTACTGCTGACTAAAAACTTACACAAAAAATTTTATGTTAAAGCTCACTGTGAAGAAAACTGCTTGGAAAAAAATTTAAACAATGTGAAAATACAATTTGGTTAAAATATAATACTTTAGAAATAAAATTAATTATAAAACAGCAATAGAAGAAGGCAAACTCTATAATATTTTAGTTTTTATCTTTAATAAATATCCTTATAATTAAAACATAAGTTTTAAAACTCTCTTAATAAAATCAGAATCAAAGTGAGATAGCAAATTATGTTATCATATAATTATTTTACACTGTCTTGGAAATGTTAATAATTGCAGTAGCCCTTAAAGTATTAAAAATTTTTTAAATATTTTAATTTGTCAGTATTAGAGTTGTTACTTTTGTCAATTTAGTATATTTAAAAATACACAGACATAAAATAAAAAAAAATCAGCTTATAAGCAAATACCTAAATACCTATAAATTTTCAATAATTTTCCAATAAATTATAACCATTAGATAATTGAGAAATTAAAGTTCTAGAAAGAAATACAATTTTAAAAATTTTATTGTTTATTAAAATCATTTATTTAAGTATCTAGAAAAAAGAAAAGGCAGTCATGTTCTAAAATTAATAACATTTTAAAGTTGGAAATTTTATCTAATGTATTTACAACTTTAATGCAGTTTTAATTAAAATCTCTTTACATTTTTACAGATATTTTAAAATATTGTTTAGAATACATACCCCACAGATTAAAAAATATTCTTCCTTCTCAAAAATAAGAAAATGCTAATATTTGTAACAGCATGAATGAACTTGGAAGACAATATGCTAAGTAAAATAAACCAGACACAAAAAGACAAATACTGCATAAACTTACTTACATTTGAACTCTAAAGTAGTAGATCTCATACAACCAGAATAGAATGATGTTTACTAGGTGTCGAGGATGGCAAAAGGTAGACTTTTGTCAACAGGTGAAAATTTACAGCTATAAGATGAACAAGTTCTGGAGGCCTAAGGTACAGCATAGTGACTATAGTTAATAATGTATTGTGTGCTTGAAATTTTCTAAGACAGTCAATCTTAAGTATTCTCATCATATAAGCACAGAAACAGATAACAATCTGAGAATATGAATATAGTAATTAGCTTGGTTGTGATAATTGTTTCACAGTGGATAGGTATATCAAAACATTACATTGTACACTATGAATATATAGAATTTCTATTTGTCAGTTATACCTCAATAAAGATGAAAAAATTAAAATTAAAAAAATCCTAATTGGTTAGAAATTTGTTTTTCCATGAAAGATGTTGCTAAATCTGGCAACTCTAAAAAAAAGAATAAGAAAAAAAAAAAAAAAAAAAAAAAATTAAAAAATGTTTACATCCATTCCTCTATTCATCCAGTCTTTTATTAAATAACATGTATTGACTATCTATCCTATGCTGTGCATTAAGCATATAGTGAAGAGAAAATCAAGGATCAAATATTGTCCTTGCTCCTGTGGAAATTTTATGTACATCATGCATATATACACATGCTTTAGCTCACTCTGTCACTGTATCTGGATTGCAATGGCACAATCTAGTCACTGCAGCTTCCTGCTCCTGGGTTCTCACAATTCTCCTGCCTCAGCCAACTCAGTATCTGGGATTACAGGTGTGTGCCACCACACTCTAACTTTTGTATTTTTAGTAGAGACAGCATTTTATCATATTGGCCAGGCTGGCCTCAAACTCCCACCCACCTAGGCCTTCCAAAGTGCTGGGATTACAGGTGTGAGCCACTGCACTCAGCTGATTATTTACATTTTATTTACTTATACTTTAGAATTTGTATTATTTTTACATACGACATTGTTTTATTTTAAAAAAATGACTTGAAAAAATCTTACATAAGTTTACCCAGTACAATGGAAATGAAAAGTAGATGATGAAAGTGAAGGGAAGATAATAAAATAAAAACAAGAAAAAAACACCTTCTCTACCACTAAACTATGAGCCATATGTTTCATTAGTGTTCTGGAACATCCCTCATGTCTTTTCCTGACATCAACAATATGCATTTAAAATCTATAGTCATATCACAAAAGATGCATCTAATTACATTAGGAACAAATTATTGCCTCTACTTTCTTTACATCTCTCTACAAGACAGATAAATATAGACATTTAAATACAGTTATTCACATCTACAGCTTTCTGTCTAACATACACTTAAAAGTATTAAAGACCTAAAGGAATAGACAAAGGAAATCATTGAAAGTAATGTAATAAGAAAGGAAATAACGTAACAAAATTGTTTTTTAAAAAGATCTACTTCATAGTTATCTTCATTCATATATACTCATAAAATGTCCCTTTAGGATTTTCACATTTTAGATGTGCTATGATAAACAACATATTTTATATTAAATATTTGTACTCCAGAATAAAAATTGTTATAAAGAATTAGTTTAGTTCAAAGGAGAGAAAACCAGTACACAGTCGGGTTTTTCCAGTCCTACAAGCATAGGCAAATCAATTCATCTCTCTCTCTCTTTTTTTTTTTTTTTTTTTTTTTTTAGAGAGGTAGTTTCGCTCTTGCTACCCAGGCTGGAGTGCAATGGCACGATCTCGGCTCACCGCAACCTCCGCCTCCTGGATTCAAGCAATTCTCCTGCCTCAGCCTCCTGAGTAGCTGGGATTACAGGCACGCACCACCATGCCCAGCTAATTTTTTGTATTTTTATTAGAGACGGGGTTTCACCATGTTGACCAAGATGGTCTTGATCTCTTGACCTCGTGATCCACCTGCCTCGACCTCCCAAAGCACTGGGATTACAGGCTTGAGTCACGGCTCCCGGCCAGTTAATCTCTTTCAATCTAATATACTAACATTTCATACTTATGTCCCAAGGTAGTTACAGTTTAACGAAATCTGGGTAATAACACATATGAAACTTCTTAAAGAGGGCAATGCTATTTGTATCCCCAGAGTAGTGTCATATATAGCACTGCAAACTCTTTATGAGTTTTCTGTTCATTATTGCTGTCAAAATCGAGGTGTTCCAGATTTTACTGATTGAGTAACTGTTTTTCACAGATGCATTACTTGCCATTTTTTCAGATTTAAACTCCTTTTAATGCTTTTTTATGTTTTTGATTTCTGTGATTTTTAGATGTATTATAGCCATTCTATTTGCCTACCTGACAGTTTGATATGGTCTAAAAATGACTGTGAATGTGCTGTTTTTCTCACCCCCTGGTGTTATTAACAGGGCTCCTTATTGATAAGGAGCAGACAGGACCTACCCTGCTGCATGCTCATTGGCACCAAGCACAGGGTCATTTGCAAGCACACTTTCTTAATTACACATAATATACAAATGCAGGACATCAGTGTTTATATTTAAACTTACAAAAATATATTTAAAATTACAAAAATTTCAATTATATAATATTTGGAAATGGGATGATTTGGTCTGTTTCTTTGTTATTTATTTCATTTCGGCAATGGTAGATTAAGCCTAACTCTTCCCTATGTCCTGAATATAGATAGTCTTATTATTTTTGCTAATTATGTTCTTTATGATTTCTAAAGAAATCTCTGTGACTCTTGAATATGTTACTTTCAGAAGACTAGGTTTATTTCTTTGTAAATTATTGAATAAATACCAACTAGGATTAGAAATTTTCTACTGCACATATTCAAAGCCAAAGATTGTCAAAAACAAGAACAATTCATTTTATTAAGTACCTGGAAAATTGTTAGCATCTTATTTAATAGTACCTACTAAGTATATAATATTGATCTATTAAATTCATGGAATTTTTATACATTACAATTGTGTTACAACCATTTAATTTCATTTATCAGATGGGTATTACATGTAAACAATGATTCTGGCCTTTGCAGTTTAAAAGCAGACTGCAATACTAGTAGAAGAGGGAAGGTCACAATTTGTGGGTGTTGATTGTTAAGTAAATCCCTACTATATGCCTAGTGGGAAGGGAAAAGAGGCTAATATACCAAATAATTATTACTGTAAGAATATGATAATTATTATGATAGCAGTACAAAATAGGTTAGAGAGATCGAATTATAGAGAAGGTGTTAATGATTTCTGACTGGCATTATCAAGGGACTCTTTTATGAAAGAAAAAAAAAAACAACTTTTATTCTGGGCCAGGAAGTATAGAAATTATGTATGTAAAAGAGCATGAAGAAATGGTCATGGCCCTTAGCCCTAAAGGATTTCTGAACCTGATGTAAATATTCATGAAAACCTGTCCATACCTTGAAGTCCCTATATGCTGTCAAGAGCAGCTTCTGTAACTTCAGGACAATAGTAATTTTCTAAATCAAAATACATATTTTCAGAATGAGAACTGGTTTTATACATGTCAACTTTGAAGCTCATGGAAACTACCTTGAGAAAGATTCACCATCACAAGATCGATGTATCAGCAACCATAGCTTTGGGGAGCTGACCCATCTCAAGGAGCTATGTGGCTTGAACCATGCAGTTAAATACTGCAGATTAGAAGCCTATTTCTCTGAAATCTGATTATCATAGATAAAACAGATGACCCTCTTTCCCAAAATTCTGCACAGAAAATATTTTATACCTCTCTACACTATTACTGGTAGACAAGGTTTGACATAGCCAAGAGTAAGCACAGACATAATCTTGCTTCTTTCAGAATCAGCACAATTAGGGAATTTAATCATGTTGTGTGCAAGCAGAAAAGTCCACAGAGAGCAAGTTATCTTTGAAACCAGAATATCAGATGGTGAAACCAGTGGGAAAAACACTTAAAACAATTAAACTCAACTGCTTGCTCACTCTTTCTTTCTTTCCTTTCTTTCTTTCTCTTTCTTTCTCTCTCTCTCTCTCTCTCTCTCTCTCTCTCTCTCTCTCTCTCTTACCACTTCTTTCCTTTTTTTTTTTTTTTTTTCAGTGGCATCTCACTCTGTGGCCCAGGCTGGAGTATAGTGGTGTCATCTCCACTCACTGCAAACTCCACCTCCCAGGTTCAAGTGATTCTCCTGCCTCAGCTTCCCAAGTAGCTGGGATTACAGCCCATGCCACCATGCCTGGCTCATTTTTGTAATTTTAGTAGAGATGGGGTTTCTCTATATTGGCCAGCCTCATCTAGAACTCCTGAGATCAAGTGATCTGCCTGCCTCAATCCCACAAAGTGCTGGGATTACAGGCGTAAGCCACACTTGGCCAAACCCAATTGCTTTATCTCTCCAGCCTTGTTTACAACTTGAAAAAATCAAGCATGGGCAGTAATACACACAAAATAGTTCAAATCTTAATTTAACAGACCTAGAGGCAGTCTTGATCTGTATAGAATTCCATAACTTCATAATGGATAGTCCAGCTATCGAGTTGTACATTAAAATATATTTGCCTGCATTGTAAAACATCCTTATCAATTTATTATGAACATTAAAAATATTAAATAGGCCCCATTGTCTCTTGGTGGCCGTGTATTCCATATGATAGCTTCTTGCATTCCATGGCTTGTAAAATCAGAGGTCAAGGGATGCTCCCTGACTGTCTTTTGCTCATATTACTCATCAATTGTGTCAAAGGGGAATAGTTAAATTTAAAATTAGTTGAGTGCCTACCACAGTCAAACCTTTGTATTTATGGGGAATTGGTTTCAGGACAACTGGTGGATACCTAAATTCATGTATACTCAAGTCCTTCACATAAAACAATGTAGTATTTACATATAATATGACATACATCCTCTTCTAATACTTTAATCATCTTTAGGTTACTTGTAGTACCAAATATAATGCAAATTCTATGTAAATAGTTGTTATACCGTTTAGGAAATTATCACAAGAACAAAAGTCTGTCTATGTTCGGTACATACACAGTATTCTTTTTGCCCGAAATAATTTTCATTCATGGTCAGTTGAATCTACAGCTGCAGAACTCATGAACACATAGGTTCAACTGAATTTTCAAGGCATGAGTTGACAAACAAACATTTCTTTTAAAAGATTTTATGGATTTATAATAATTGTACATATTTTTGGGTACGTGTGTTAATTTATATATTTACACAATGTGTAATGATTAAATCGGGGTATTTAGAATATCCATTACCTCAAACATTTATCATTTCTTTGTGTTGGGGCCATTTCACATCTTCTAGCTATTCTGAAATACACAGTAAATTGTTGTTCAGTAGTCACCCTACTGTGACTGGAACTGATTCCTTCTGTCTAACTGTATGTGTGTTTCCCCTAACCAATTCTCTTCAACTGACTCCTCTCCTTCTCCACACTCACTCTTTTCAGCCTCTAGTATTATTCTATTATCTCCCTCCCATAAAATTATTCTTTTAGCTCCCTCATATGAGTGAGAACACATGATGTTTGTCTTTCTGTGCCTGGCTTAATTCACTTAACATAATGACCACCAGTTCTATCTATGTTGCTGCAAATGAGAGTATTTCATTTTTTATGGTTGAACAGTCTTTCTTTGCATATAGATACCACATTTGCCTTACCTATTCTTCTCTTGATGCACATTTTTATTGATTCTATGTCTTGGCTATTGTGAATAGTGCCACTGCAAAATAAACATAAGGATGTGGGTATTTCTTTGATATATTGACTTTATTTTCTTTGGATAAATACCCATTATTGGATTGCTGGATTCTATGATAGTACTATTTTAAGTATAAATAAATCCAAAAATTTAGCAACTTTTTTCACTTTTTCTCCTATTAAAAACAACACTCAGTGTTGGGGCATTTGCACTTATACTTCCAGCTACTCAAGAGGCTGTAGATTGCTTGAGTCCAAGAGTTGAAATCTAGCCTGGACAACACAGTGAGATTTTATCTCTAAAAAACAAACAATAGCAAAAAGAAAAAACAAACAAAAACAGAAAAATTAAACACACACACATTAACCTGCCATCCTTATATTTACTTACAATTTACATCTTTACCAAGAATATTTTCTTTAATAATAGATCCATCTTTAATTCCAAATATGCATGTCTGCAAATGATATACTAGCCATATTATCATACCTAAGGAGGATTTAAAACCCTGATTAAAACTTTTAAGATGTCATTCTGGTGTTCTAAGGAAGATGTGAAGATTAGTAAGCTGAACAGTACTATACCTGGAGAAAGTGTATCTTATTAGGTATCACAGTCTGGGACTTTTTCCTATGTACTAGACACAAATGTGTTAGAACCTGAATGATGACTACCTTTGACCTGTAGTAACCGAGTGAGTTAGAAGGAAATGCGCCATGCTCTGAGTTCCAAATTAAGAGTCCTTTATTAATTAGCCAGCAACCAAGAGTCAGCTCACGCTCAAAATCTCTCAGCTCTGAGGAAGGGGCTGGATATCCCTTTATACCTTGACTTAGGTAGGGCAGGGGATTACCTAGCTGAAGTGAAATTTTACAGAAGCAGAACAAGCAAGTTATATAAGGAAGCTGGTAACCAGTGGGCAGGAAGTTCCCAGGATTGTTGGTTGCTAAGAGTATTTCCATACAATCACCAAGAAGGGTTCAAAGAGAGTTATACACAATAGCAGGTGTGCTTGCTAAGCAGGATGCAGTTACATTGGTTATATGGTAGGATAAGCACAGAGTCAGCATGACTTAAGCACAGCTGACATAAGTACAGCATCAGTGTGGGCTGTGGTAGGGAGGGGGAAGCTAGGTTGGAGTTTACAGCTAAGACAGTCAGTGATGCCAGCCGGTATAGATTATAACAGACCCTTTGAAGGAAGTGAGATGCTAACTTGCTTTTTCAAGTGGATCTATTCAATCTTCCCTTGCTCTTTCATATGCCCTTCTACCTGGAAGTTAACAAGAAAAATTTAATCACTTAGCATGTGTAAGCATCTACAACCAACAGTGATCTTCTCCAGAAGGTATTTTCTACTAAATAGATGATCTCTTTTTCTGTTGAGCTAAATTAACAAAATGTTGGATTACTTCGAATAATATAGATGAAAAAAGAGCAAGACCTCCCTTGAAAAAAATATTGAAATTCACTAAGTGCACAATTGTTTTAGTAAGTGATTTTTATTTTTTGTTGAAATTGGAAATAGACCTGAAATTTAAGTTCAGGTCAAAAAAGTTTATAAAGATATATGAAATCAGCAGCTTGAATGAATCAAGGGGCAATAAAAATATAAGCTGACATACTAGAAGGCTTTATATAAAGTTGGGATCAAACTTCCTGATATGGTTTGGCTGTGTGCCCACCAAAATCTTATCATGATTATAAAGCCCATAATCTCCATGTGTCAAGGGCAGGACCAGGTGGAGGTAATCAGATCCTGGGGCTGGTTTCCCCCATGCTGTTGTCCTGATAATGAATGAGTCTCATGAGATCTGATGGTTTTATAAGCATCTGGCATTTCCCCTGCTTACACTCGTTCTGTCTCTTGCCACCTTGTGAAGATGTTCCTTCCACTATAATTGTAAGTTTTCTAAGGCCTTTCCAGCCATGCAGAACTGTGAGTCAATTAAACCCGTTTTCTTTATAAGTTATGCAGTCTCAGGTATTTCCTCATAGCAGCAGAACGAACCAATAAATCCTCCCAGTAGTCCCAGTAGCTTATAGGACACTTAAGCTCCCTGAAGTTTA
This sequence comes from Saimiri boliviensis, assembly GCF_048565385.1. NCBI lineage: Eukaryota > Metazoa > Chordata > Mammalia > Primates > Cebidae > Saimiri > Saimiri boliviensis. The sequence goes on along the minus strand of NC_133449.1, from coordinate 274,693,933 downwards.
AGTAAATATTATGAGGCAGGAATACATCCACTAAACTTTGGAGTGAAATAGATTGTAACATTGATAATGTGCCTAACGTATTTCTGAACCTGAGAAGCTTATCATTCACAGTTCAATTGCATGCAACCATTTTGTCAAAAAGATGTACTCCAGAGCACTTCATCAGCTTAAACCTGTATGTGGTGAAGAAACTAAATCCAAGCCAAATATTATTTGGATTCTGTGGATGAACCATGCCTGGTCTCGTAGAGCAGTGTTTTCTCAGCCCATGTAAGAGGCCTAAAGCAACTCAAAAATCACCAAACGCTGCCTTTTCTCAAAATAACACTTGGCTTTGTATGCCTTCCTTACTTCTACTATGTTTTAGTTTAAATTTTCCGTATATGTCTCTTAACCCCATGTTGAAAAATGTTGTTTTTTTTTTTGGATGGATCATTTGAATGATACTTTTTTTGATTTTGTTGTTGCTTGATTTTATTTAGCTCTGATGCTATGTTCTATAGCTACAGGACAATGGTCATCTCATATCTGGGTGTGACACGGAGTTATGATCATTAAATTCCTTTTCTCACTCTTGCTCAGTGTGTGAAGTCCTTCTTGTCTAGAAAGCAGGACAATCACAATACCTAAATTTTGGGTTTTGCTAAAATTTGAAGGTAAAAAATATACTCTCAGAAATTGATGAATGCGTTAAAATTATTTTTTTCATTTTAACTATATTTTTTACTTTAAACCATGAACAGGGTGTACTATGTTATTTTAAAATGGAGAATTATTTTGGACACATTGGTAATCATCTGTCCATCTGCTGCTTACAATTTGCTTTGATAAAAGATTCAGTTAAGATTTAGATATTTTTAGTATGTATTAAATTAATAACCACTCATTCTGTGGTTACATTTTAATGGGAGTTGTTTTGTTTGCAAGTTAACTACCTTCTAATTGCATAATTTTTCATGATCATTTAGCCCTTTAAGTTACAGATTCTTCATCTGTTATATGGTCATGAAATAACTACATGAAGGTATCGTGAATGTGAAATGAAATAATAGCAGATAACAGCAAAAGGTCATTAAATATGTTAATTAATATAGAAAGTGTATAAAGTTTAGTCTGTTATCCTAAGAACAAGGTGAAAATTAATTACTTAAAAGTATATGTTAAATAAAACCCTTGAGAAATTTCAGCATCATTTTTATTGTCAAAATAATATTGAAAATGGCATCATTTTAAATTATAAACAACAAAGATATTGTTGCCTTTTAAGATGTAAGCAGATACTATTCTTGAGGCATTTTTATTGGCAACTTCTCTTTATACAACCTAAAGATAATGCTCTATGTTTACTCTTCAACCTGTAGCTGAGCTGCAGACACTGTTTGTGCATCATTGCTTTGGCTACTTCAATATGGATTATCAGGATTTACTCAGAAGCTGAAAACCTGTGTCAATTAACTACACCAGTGCACTTAAGGCCTCTTATTATTGTAGAAATTCTACCAGATTCCCTCAGTTCCACATCATGCCTTCACTACATCCCACGTTATTCTCCTGATACTGATGCCTCTGCTTCTTGATTCCCTGGCCAAGCCAGAGTTTAGCATTTCAAATTAAGACTGTAATAAATAGGAGGGAATAACAGAAAGTTTGCAAATATAAGGAAGAATGTTCAATAAGTAACTATGAAGAAAGAGAGATCAATAGACATAGAAAAAAGAAAGGAGAGATTCAACTTCTATGAAATGGAAATTTGCACTTGTATGATTTTATATTTCTTATTAACAAGATTAAAAGAGAGATGGCGGGGATTTTAGCATCCCAAAATATCCTGAGTTTTCTGGACATTAGCAGAATAACCGTACTAAATTTGGTGTTATAGGACATTGTATGTTTGTGTACAAATTGCCAGCTTATGCTTTATCCACAATTTTTCAGCATCGTAGAATTTTCTAATGTGTCTCTGGCATAGCTAATTGATTCCTGTGTTTTAAGTATCAAAATACTTAGATTTCGCATCTAAATATGTACGTAAGCCTCTTGAATTTAGATCGTGAAGGCCGCAGCCTCAAAAATTTGCCTTGTTTGGTGATGAATACTGATGCTTTCTTTAGCACAGAAATAATTCATATTCAATAAATCAAGGATATTATACCTTCGTGCTGAATTTACTGAATGCATTTTTAGTTATGGCTTTTAATTTTTTACCCAGAATATGGTCAGATTATTAGATGAAATTTATTAACTGTATGATTATTATTTCAAACTTTATATACCCATAATATGATTTCTTTAAAAATACATAAAATAATATACCAAGAACAAGAATATCCCAGCACTTTGAGAGACTGAGGTAAACAGATTACTTGGAGTCAGAGTTCGAGACCAGCCTGGCCAACATGGTGAAACCCTGTCTCTATTAATAATACAAAAATTAGTTGGACATGGTGCCGGGCACCTATAATCCCAGCTACTCAGGAGGCTGAGGCAGGAGACTCACTTAAACCTGAGAGGCAGATGCTGCTGGGAGCTGAGACCATGCTATTGCACTCTAGCCTGGGAAAGAGAGCAAGACTTTTTCTTAAAAGTAAAAATAAAAATAAAAGGGCATCAAAATATTAAAGTGTTCTTCATTTAGTTAGGCATAATATTACTTAGAAATAATTCTCGAAAAAAGAAAAACAAATTCAAGTGAAAATTTAATAAGTAACTTCCTTTTGTAAGAAAACACTGCACCCTGATATTTAAAACATTATTTGAGGTTATAATTTTTTTATGTATGGCATATGTTACAATTTGAGAATAGTTTTAAGTTTAAAAAAAAATAATGGAGAATGAGAGTTAAACTAGCCTATTTTTTTAATTATACTCTGTGGACCTTCCATAGAGAATACTATGTGAATGTGTGAAAGTGAAAATAATTTATGCCTGTCATTGAATTCTTGGTACAAAAACAGAATAATGGCATGCCTTAATGTCTTAGACTGAGTGAGCTGCTGTAACAAATATCAAAAACTGGGTGACCTTTTATCAACAAAAATTTATTTCTCACAGTTTTGGAAGCTGGGAAGCCCACAATCAAGGCACCAGCAGAGTCACTGTCTAGTAAGGGCTCATTTCCTGGATAACCATCTTTTTGATATAACCCCACTTAATGGAAGGGATGAGGAATGTCTCCGTGGTGAAATGTCTTTATAAAAGGCAATAATGTTATTTATGAGGGGTCTGTACTCATTAACTAGTCACACCTCTTAGAAGCTCATCTCCTAAAACCATCACCTTCGGGATTAGGATTTCAACCTATGAATTTGAGTGAGTAATAAACATTCAGGGCATTGCACTTAGGCCAGTCCTTCTCTGAAAGGCTACATTTAAGATGCTAGAGAGGAGCAATAGATAGAGCATTTGACCAACATTCAATTTTACATAATAGCATATGTAAAGTTATTAGGGTGAGAAAATGCTACCAGACAGATAAAGAACAGTCTGATCAATGATATTAGGTAATAAAAATGAGTGCAGTGTATGATGAATAATGGATTCAATAGAGAATTTTTAAAATGGTGTATGCTAAGAAAAAAAGGAGTTATTACCCCATGTATATTTAAAAAATAGGTTTTGAAAGCAAGTGAAAAACATGGTTAGGAGTTGATAATGGTATAAATAAATGATGAAATAAAAGAATAATGACTTATTTTCCTATTTGGTTGCCTTTTATTTCTTTCTTTTGCCTGATTGCTCCGGTTAGCACTTCCAGTAGTGTGTTGCATAAGTGTTAAGAGTGGGGATCCTTTTCTTATTACAGTTTTCTAGGGAAATGCTTTCAACTTTTGCCCTTTCAATATGAATCGATTGTGGGTTTGTCACTGATGGCTTGCATTATTTTGCAGTATGTTCCCTTGATGCTTAGTTTCTTGAAGATTGTTTTAATAAAGAGATGTTGGGATTTAATGGAAGATTTTCCCAGATCCATTAAGATGATCATATGATTTTTCTTTTTAATTCTGTTTATGTGTAGAATGATATTTACTAATCTGCATATTATGAACCAACCTTACATCCCAGGAATGAAGCCTACTTGATTAGGGTGAACTAACTTTTTGATGTGCTATTGGATTCAGTTTGCTACTACCTTGTTGAAGATTTTTGCGTCTGTGTTCATTAGGGATATTGGCCTGTGGTTTTCTTTTTTTGTAGTGTCTATGCCAGCTCTTGGTATCAGGGTGTTGCTGGGGTCACAGAATAAGTTAGAGAGTGTTCCTGTCTCCTTGACACTTCGGAATAGTTCCAGTGGAACTGGTACCTTTTTTTGTTTGTATGTGTGGTAGAACTCAACTGTGAATCTAAGTCTGGGGCTTCTTGGGGTTGTATTTTCTTTTTTTAATACTGATTCAGCTTTGGAACTTGATATTGGACTGTTCAAGGTTTCAAATTCTTCTTGATTCAATCTTGGAAGATTGTGTGTTTCCAGATATTTATCAATTTCCTCTAGATTTTCTTTTGTGTATATACAGGTGTTTGAAATAGTCTCTGAGGATCTTTTTTTTTTATTTCTGAGAGATCAGTTTTAATGTCATCTTTGTAGTTTCTGATTGTGTTTATTTGTGTTTTGTCTTTTGTTTTTGTTAGTCAAACTAATGGTCAGTTGATCTTGTTTATCAAAGAAAAACTTTTGGTTTTGTTGTTTCTTTGTATGGATTTTGGGGTCTTGATTTTGTTCAGTTCAACTCTACTTACAGTTATTCTTTTTATTTTGCTAGCTTTGGAGTTACTTTGTTCTTGTTTTCTAATTTCTCTAGGTGTGACGTTACATCTTTAATCTGAGATCTTTCTAACGTTTTGATATAGGTATTTAGTGCTATAAACATTCCTCTTAAGAATGTTTTTGCCGTGTCTCAGAAACTGTGATATGCTGCCTCTCTGTTTCCATTTATTTAAAAACAATTTTTTTTATTTCTGACTTAATTTCATTGTTTGCCTGAAGACATTCAGAAGCAAGTTGTTTAATTTCCATTTAATTGTGTAATTTTGAGAGATCTTCTTCCATTGTAGTCTCTGAGTATGGTTGGTATTTTTATTCCATTGTAGTCTCTGAGTATGGTTGGTATGATTTCATTTTTAAAAAATTTATTAAGATTTGCTTTATGGATGAGCATTTGGTTGATATTGTATTATTTTCTGTGTGCAGATGAAAAGAATGTTTCTCTCCATGGTTAATATGACTCTATACCCAGAAAACCTCAACGACTCTGACAAAATGTTCCTAGAACTGATAAATGACTTCAGTAAAATCTCAAGATGTAAAATCAATGTACAAAAATGAGTATCATTTTCTATACACCAATAATGTTCAAGTTGAGAGACAAATCAAGAATGCAGTCCTACTTACAATAGACATACACATACGCCCACAAACATACACACATACCCCTATGAATACATGTAAATGAAAAGGTAAAGATTTCTACAAAAAGAACTACAAAATACTGCTAAAATAAATCATGGATGACAAACAAATGTAGAAATACCCTATACTCGTGGATTGGAAGAACCAGTATTGTTAAAATTGCTGAACTGTCCAAAGCAATCTACATAATCAATGCTGTTACTATCAACCTATCAGTGTCATTTTTTTTACAGAACTAGAAAAAAAAACTATTATTCTAAAATCCTTATGGAACTAAAAATGAGCCTGAATGACCAAAATAATCCTAAGATAAAATAAAAAAGCTAGAAGCATCACCTTACCTGACTTAAAACACTATTAGAAAGCTACAGTAAGCAAAACAGCATGACACTGTTACAAAAAAAAAGACGCATAGTCTTATGGAAAAGAATAAAAAACCCAAAAATAAAGCTGCCCACCTACAGCTATCTAATCTTCAAAAAAGTCAACAAAAATAAGCAATGTGGAAGGGACTTCTTATTCAATAAATGGTGCTGTGATAGCTGGCAAGTCATATGCAGTAGAATGAAACTTTCACCATATACAAAAATTAGCTCAAGAAGGATTAAAGATTTAAATATAGGAACTCAAACTATAAGAATCCTAAATAAAAACCTAGCAAACACTATTCTGGACTTTGCCCTTGGGAAAGTATTTATGACCAATTCCTTAAAAGCAATTGCAAACAAAGAAAAAATGCTCAACCTCACTGATCATCAGAGAAATGCAAGTCAAAACCACCATGAGATACCATTTCACATGAGTCATAATGGCTATTACGGAGAAGTCAGAAAATAGCAGTTGCTGGTGAGGCTCTGAAGAAAAGGGAACACTTATACACTGTTAATAGGAATTAACAATTACTTCAGTCACTGTGGGAAGCAATTTGGATATATATCAAAGAACTTAAAACAGAATTATCATTTGACCCAGCAATCCAACTACTGGGTATATATCCAAAAGAAAACGAATTGTTCTACCAAAAAGGCACATGCACTGGCATGTTCACTGCAGTACTATTCACAATAGCAAAGACATGGAATCAAGCTAGGTGCCCATCAGCAGTGGTTTGGATAAAGATATACAACATGGAATACTATGTAGCCATAAAAAAGAATGAAATCATGCCCTCTGCTGCAACATGGTTGAGTACATAAAAATGGCAATGATAAATACTTCAGGGGGTAGACAGGGAGGAAGTTAAGTCTTGAAAAACTAACTTTTGAGTTCTATGCTCAGTACCCTGATGATGGGATAATTTGTACCCCAAACCTCAGCATCATGCTGTATGCCCCTGTAACAAATTAGCATATGTACTCTGGAATCTAAAATAAAAGTTTAAAAAAAGAGGAAGAATGAATGAAGGAAGAAATAATAAATAAATACCTTATGTAAAAAATGTTAAATAATTTATAGAGATATTCTGCCATCAAAGAGTAGGGTGTAACTTCCCATTTCTTAAGTCCTTGTCCATACTGACTTTGTTTCATAAAGTAAAAGTATACTATAAAATGAGGGAAAAAGAGTGAATTGTAATGACAAAATCTGAAAAAAAACACTACCTCATCCAGAAGTTCAAGATTAGTATGAATGGGGATAAGATATATTAGAAATGTGTACCCTTGATATGATATGATGAGAGTAACATTTTACCTCTGTGATCCTCTCCCTAAAATCCATACCCCAATATAATCATGAGAAAAATCCTAGATAATCCCAGTTGAAGGCACTGTACATAATACCTGACCAGCACTGTTCAAAACTGTCAATGTCATAATAAAATAAGGAAAGCCCAGGAAATTGTCACAACCAAGAGGAGTGTATGTCAATGGCAGTTTTATACATTAGAAGTATTAATGCTATCTGGACTTCAAAATATATATTTTAAATCTTTTTGAATTTAAATAAAGTCACTTTATAATCAAAATACAGTATTTAATTGCATATTTTTATTTTTTATTATCACATATAATAACAGCTAATATTTATTTCTTGCTTGGCTTTCTTGTAAATACTTTCTATAAATTATCACATATAATTATCAGCACAACCTTGTGAAGTAGCACTATTATTACCTGCATTTTACACATGAAAGAAATGTGACATAGAAAGGTGTAGAAGATGGCTCAAGTTAGCAGAGCTAGCAACTGAGGAACTGAGATTCAAATTTAGATGACATAATTTCTGAATTTGTTGCTAAAGCACCAAGCTGTATGTATCATTTATCAGATATGCATTAACCTATGGTTTGTCAGTTCCATTCATTATTTTTAACTAAAATAAATGTAAGCTATTTAGAGATCAGATTCCACATACATATTTATTCTGGTCATATTACATGTTTTATAGTGACATCTTTCTAATAAATAAATCTTATTTTAGCAGATCTTCAGCAATTTATTTTCCATATCTTGGACATGAACATAATGTAAATGTTTTTAAAGATTGATGGATAAGTTTACAAATATAAAGAAAAATAACATTGGCATGCAGTCTTTGTGCAATATTGTTTGTGAAAGACATTAAACAAATTTGGCATGTAAATAATTGAAACTTCAAAATTTCTTTTGTGTAATGGAAGGTACATAGTAATTGTTTTAAACTGTTTATTTTGTATTAAATGTAAAGCAAGTTATAAAAAGATACTGTTATTCTGCATTTCAATTGTCCTTGTTTTTACTTAAGTTTACGCTTTCATTTGTTGATGGTTCACTTTTCTCTCTCTCATTTTGGTACAGTTATCTTGGACTGTACATTACTTCTAAATCCTATTTAATCTTATGCTTCAAAAGTAGGAATCTTGGAAATTTTACAAAACATACACAAATACACACACGTACACGCATTGTATGTGTAACAATACATTTTTTGTTTTCATGAAGCTAATAACTTCAGGACATTCATCTTATTTGCCATAGGATTATGATGAAAAACAAATGAAATAGTGCAAGTAAAATATTTTGTGTATTTTTGACATGTAGTAATCTCCAAAAACATATAATTATTATCATTATTATTATTAACCAAACCATGTTTCAATAAATATAAGGAGATTTAATCTTGTTGCATTTGCTGAATATTTGGCTTTTATATTGCTGCTCAGTTCTAATATTTGTAATGATAATCAGTTTTGACTATGCCTTTTGATATGTCATTAGATTAAAATATCAATAGAAGGATTATTGTTATAATTTAAAATATAAAAAATAATTCAGTCACATTACAGGACTTGGTATAGAGCTTTTTGTTATAGGATTTATCTTTAATATGATCATCTAATTTAAATATTATTTGATATAATTTATAAATTTTGTGAGTACATAGTAGGTTTATTTTTTCTATAGTCAGCCTTCACATACTGATGATTACTACATTAAATAAAATCAAAACATAATTCAACTTTTTTTTTTTTTTTAAGATGGAGTAATACTCTGTTGCCAGGCTGGAGAGAAGTGGCATGAACTTGGCTCAATGCAACCTCCACCTCCAGGGTTCAAGCAATCTTCCTGCCTCAACCTCCCCAGTAGCTAGGACTATAGGTGTCCAGTACCACACCTGGCTAATTTTTATATTTTTAGTAGAGATGAGGTTTCACCATGTTGACCAGGATGGTCTTGATCTCTTGACCTCGTGATCTGCCCATCTGAGCCTCCCAAAGTGCTGGAATTATAGGCATGAGCCACCATGCCTGACCCCAAATTTTTTAATGTTTTGTATGAACTCATACGAACAGGTAAAATGATGTCCCTTAAATTTACATATAAATTTTTAATGGATAGGCTTTCAGTTTTATAAGATGAAAGAGTTGCAGAGATGTGTGGCGGTGGTGGTTGCACAGCATTATGAATGTATGTAATTCTACTGCACCGCACATTTAAAGGTGGTTAAGATGAAAAATGGTGTTATTTGTATTTTCACACAAAACAAAAAACCCTGAATTTTTAATATTAAACAAAGATAGACTAATATTATTAAGTTCTGTCAATCTGTTTTCATATAGAATTTCTTAGCAATTCCTTTGTAAACATCTTTAAGGAAAGGAAGCATTGTTAGAACAGTAGATTGAAAGAGGGTAGGCAGGCAGAAGTATTTGGGACTTGTTTAGAAAAAAGTGTAAGTGGAGGGCAGTTAATTGAGGCATGTTAAGCCGGAGAAGAAAAATATCCACGTGATGCCAACTCGGGACTTTCCATTTCACATCAGAATTTATATTTTCTGAAATCACCTAATGTTATAAAACAAAACAAATTATGAACATGACCCAAAACAGAGATTAAGGGTAACTTTCATTTTTTTAAAAGTACAGTTATTGAACAGTGAATGTTATATGACTAACAACTTATTGAATTATGATTTTTATTCAAAATTCATGACCCACTTCTGTTTGAGATTGTAAAATAGCATGAAGTTAGATAAGCATAACTCTGCTTTGGAATGCTTTCAAGTACAAGACATAAATATTTTTGATGTGCCTATTCTTGTATTTAGGAAGTGACTTTGACAAGATTGACATACAAATCATTGCCTGTAATTAGTACCTAAGTTCAAAAATGTGGTCTTATAGAATTGAAAACCATTGATAATATTAGGAAATATATTTTATCTACTTAATTAGAATAATTAACATATCTTTGTATGCTAAACTGGAGTAAATTGGGTTGTGTATTATACAACCACACATATATAATAACATATCTAAGTTAATTATTTATTTTATGGAAAAATTTTGCAGACCCATAATGTAATATTTCAACCCATAATGGTAATATTTCGTTACCTTCATTTATCTCCAAATGGCACTAGACATTTTCTCATGTATAAGTGGGGAAAATGTCTTACTTTATGTCAGTTTAAAAAGTGTATCTGTATCATTAAATACAAATTGCATAAATCAATTGACCCTTAGCACAGATACCATAAAATGGGGGGAAAAGAGTTACAAAAAATGATATTGTGGTAAAAGATTATCTTTCTTAAATAAATAGCAATTTTGTTTTATTTAAACCTGGAAAACATTGAATGTTTTCTACTCTTACCACAATTTTGCATCAAAATGAAAATGTGCCAAAAGTCAGAAATTGTATTTAGGAATTCCACCGAAACAGAAATATGAACACACTTAGGAACTGTTACAAAAACTCAGCTATATAGTAAATAAAAATAGTATTTTCAATCTTCCCATATATAATAAGCAAGGTTTCAAAACATTATATGTGGCTATATAGATGATATATTGTGTTAAATTTGTGTTACTGATCATTTCATGCAACTTACGTACTAAATTGTCAAAGTCTTCTAAGCTATTATCAAACATGAGCCAGAGATTTCATCCATGAATAGAACGAATGCATAAATCTTTTGTCTTTCTTCTCTGGTATGTAGGCTGTTAGGCATTTTTATAGTCAGTTGGAAAGATGTTTAGCTGATTTTATATATATATATATATATATATATATATATATATATATATTTGCCAAAAAAAAAAAAAGTCACAGAAGACACTGTGATTGAATCATAATCATATAGGTGGATACTCTTTCCTTACACTAAATGTCAGTTTAGGTGACTGGTAAGGAAATTCATCTTCTTATAAACTCTCTTGAAAGTAAAATATTGATATCCAGTTTATTTCTTGCTTTACTTGATATGGATGCACTTTTATTCAATTATTTTAGGATCAAGGTTGAAATTGCAAACCTTTATGTTAAAATGGTACTTTTAAAATTCAAATATTAAGTATTTTGGAAATTTTCAGTGCTCAATGAAATGAATAGACTCCTATGATACAGAGTCTCCTAGGACAAATATAATTAGTAATTGGTGTTACTATAGAAAATCGGTATAAAAATGAAAAGTTTTTCTTCAAAGAATGCAAATTTATTATGCAATATGTGATTTTCTTTTTTTTTTTTTTTTTTTTTTTGATACGGGGTTTCGCTCTTGTTACCCAGGCTGGAGTGCAATGGCGCGATCTCGGCTCACCGCAACCTCCGCCTCCTGGGTTCAGGCAATTCTCCTGCCTCAGCCTCCTGAGCAGCTGGGATTACAGGCACGCGCCACCATGCCCAGCTAATAATATGTGATTTTCAATAAAAGATAAATTGATAAACTATAGACTGTATTCTGTAAGTATAAAGCAGACTATGACTTTCACACCTATAAGAGCTAGAAAAAATAGTTTTAAGGCTGGGCGCAGTGGCTCAAGCCTGTAATCCCAGCACTTTGGGAGGCCGAGGCGGGTGGATCACAAGGTCCAGAGATCGAGACCATCCTGGTCAACATAGTGAAATCCCGTCTCTACTAAAAATACAAAAAAATTAGCTGGACATGGTGGCGCGTGCCTGTAATCCCAGCTACTCAGGAGGCTGAGGCAGGAGAATTGCCTGAACCCAGGAGGCGGAGGTTGCGGTGAGCAGAGATCTCGCCATTGCACTCCAGCCTGGGTAACAAGAGCGAAACTCCGTCTCAAAAAAAAAAAAAAAAAAAAGTTTTAAAATAAAAGCATTGAATGGCATATTATATAGTTTAGATATTGGTTGAGGCAACTTAATATTATGACTTTTTCTTTCATTTTCTGTAGGAAGTTTCTTAAACAATAGACTATTTCCTTCTATTAATGCTAAGGAAGGACCGAATAACCCATCTGATGTTACTTTGTTTCTGTTTGTTTCCATTTGCTACTGAATAACATTTCTAAATGGTAATTGAATATATTTAGTTACATAAGCAGGGTTATTTCAAGAGATAAATTATCACAGTTGTCCCTTGATATCCATGGGGATTGGTTTCAGAACCCCCAAGGATACCAAAATGTATGGATGCTTAAATAACCTCTATAAAATAGTGTAGGATTTGCATATAAGCTAAGCATACCTCCTGTATACTTCAAATCATTTCTAGATTACTTATAATACCAACAATGTAAATACAGTGTAAATAGTTGTTATATCTAATTTTTAAGAGATAAGGATGATAACAAATATTCTTTAAATGTTCAGTACAGACAAAAAAAAATCCCTTTTTTCAAAATAATATGTTTTCCATCAACAGTTGCTTGAATCCATGCATGTGGAACCCATTCATAGAAAGGGTCAACTGTACTGAAATGTTTCAAATTTTAAATGTGGAAATGTACTACATTGTTGCAAACTTTGAGGAAAATTGAAATATGTCATTTAAGAATGCGTTTCCATTGTGAAGTTTACAATTTCTTTAAATAGGTGGTATATTTATGCATTTGTTAAGTAATACAGTAATTTCTAGAGTTCCAGACATTTGTATTCTTATTTTTATAACAATTCCTTAGGCCAAATGTCACTAATAATTGCATTGTAAATACTAATACCATAATTTTCTATAAATGTCTATTGATATTCTAACTAAATGTCAATCAGCAATACTTGAAATCTTCTATGTTTAATCACTTTATTTATGGTGTTTACAAAAGCATGACATAAGAAAATAAGTAAAGAAACATTTACATATATGTTCTTGAGTTCTTATTATTTAGGCAGAATATTTAATTACAAATACATTTCGGTATAGGAATAACTTTAAAACTGTACATTGAAGTTCTATTTCATGATAGATTTAAAGGTACGTAATTTTCTCAATTTTGTTCTTTGAGTCTTACTATATTGTAGAAAATGTTGATTGATTATTATTTTCTCTAGACAAAAGCACACATATACTTAAGATAAAAATCAAAAATATTGGCTTCAATTCTTAGGTCAGTCATTTAGCTGATCAAACAATTATGTAATCAGCAAATATATGGATGTTACTAATTGTGTTTTATTTTTCCATATGAAAATAAAAGTAAATTTCTTGTTAGCTTATAGTTCTGACATACCACTGCTCCAGCTGAATATTTTATGAAGCTACAGTTTGGCTTGTTAGCAGTCTCAAAGGAAAAATAAGATCAATACTTGTCACAGCAGGAGATACTTTACTGTCAATGGAATGCTATAATATAGCACTGAGGATTAAAAAAAAAAAAAAAATGCACCGACACTTCTCAGTTTGGCCTTATGTAATGATCAGGCTTCTGTTAGGAAAACTAAATCAGTTTTCCTGAGAATTTAATGCCCAGATCAAAAGGCTTAAGTGACACTTTGTAGTTCCATTTCCATGTTTAGTCCATTTTATCAAGTAGATATAAAAACGATGCCAAACTGTTTGATGAGCACGTGACAAGCTGCCCATACATTATGCATATTACTTAAGCAGTTCTTAGTTGTGGGAAAGAAACTCAACAACCCTAAACATTTGAAGCTTTAACATGTTAATGCTTTATAGACATAGACTAACCGAAGATCTTAATTAAGGTTTTCCTTCTTTCCTCCTAGGCTTCCTTCCTTTCTTTAAGGAGTCTCCATTTTCCACATTTTGCCTTGATGCTGGAAAATAACGTTGAAGAAATATATGTGCTGTTGTTCGGGAGCTATTTGTAAAAATAAAAAGTCATGTCTCATCTGCAAACATTTTAAATTGTATTTAAAGATAACAACAATAATTAGGGCTGAGATCACACTCCAGATAAGTCACTAGTCAATCAGATGTGATGACTAAAGGTGAAGAGAATGGAGAATGAATAGTGAGGTGGAAGGTGGCGAGTATCAAATATGGCCCTTCAAACAGCTAAAACTAGGAACTGTAGTCATACTACTAATTCTCCTCCAATATATACTTCCCAGGAAGAGAAGCGTAGTGAAATCTTAAAAGAGCTGGCCTTATATGTGTCACGTGGCTCCAAGTTGGGTAAGCTATTGTCTGTTAACGAACACAAAGTTACAGTATCCTGTTTATTCCGCAAGGAAAGGTGCTGGCTAGGTTTTAAAAGTGTCAGCAGACTGCTTTCAAATTTCAATTGCTTTCAAATTTTCTTTAGCTGTAGACAACTGACTTGAACAAGGGTACGTCCTTCCTAGGGTAACCCATATCCAAAGACTCATTACAGCAGGTGTGTAGGTCACCGTTATGTTGGCTCAGGATGGGGGAATTCTGAAGACTCTGTGACAGGGGCCTGGGTGGAGTTAGTCAAGACTTCCTTGGTCTCATAGCACAGTCTGATTTCTCTCATTGCCTAATCTTGCTTTCTCCCTCATTCATCCACAAACATTGATCACTAATAATGCTTTGCACACCAAAATTTCTAACATATACTCTCTATTCAGATAATTTCTCTATCCACTGGACAACCTAGTGGGCTTCACTTTCAGCCAGCACACACAATTATTCAAAAAAACAAGAGGTGAGCAGGAGCCACCTCACCTCTTATTACTACGAAGTCTGCATCACATAACTCCTGCCTGCTTACTCTATTCTCAAGTGCAACCCCCAAGTGCTCCTGAAAGGAGCAGTGTCCTCCTTCCCCGAGCTGTGAATAAATGTGACCTCTAAACTGCTGAACTGCTGTGGATCTTATCTGCCCAGTGTCAATAAGAATATATATATTCTTATTGACACGTGTATATATGCATATATATATATATATATATATATTCTGATCACTTCTCATTATATGTGTGTGCATAAATATATATATATACATATATATAATTATAAACCCTATTTACCAAAAAAAAAGAAAAAGAAAAAGAAAACCACAAATTGAGACAATAAGAAGTTTACTAAATTGTAGAATAATATAAATGCTTAGTTCCTGGACCTGGGATTTTAACACCAAGGTCTGGTTCTGCATTTTTTGCTCTTAACCAAGACACAATTAATTACATGATAAAATAATTGTTAAGCGCACAACCAGTGTGGTTTAATTTCTATATTTTTAAACTTATTTTTAAAATGAATTTGTGATTATAAAATATATTACCAAAATCACTTATTCCACTTTGGG
Organism: Saimiri boliviensis; assembly: GCF_048565385.1. Classification (NCBI taxonomy): domain Eukaryota; kingdom Metazoa; phylum Chordata; class Mammalia; order Primates; family Cebidae; genus Saimiri; species Saimiri boliviensis. Next base: position 274,678,634 of record NC_133449.1, on the reverse strand, counting down.
ATTATGCCTTTATCAGTAAAGGAGTAACTAAGCTTCAGGCCTAGTTTAAGGTAAAGGGACAGTCTACATTTTATATGGCAAAAAATGATGGACATATAGCAATGATGGCCCTGTTATTATGCTTGACTGCCAGTTTTCACTGTGGTAGAGTTTCTGGGAGCTGAAAATTTGTGATTTAATGGCCATGCATTATCAGTCTCAATCCATTGTGAACACTTCAAAAAGTAGTATTTAAAAATAAAATATGGCATGCAAACCTTTCTTCACAGTGAGAATGAAAATATGGCATTACCATAACTTTTCTGAGAGGACATAGGACATGGGAAACTAAATATTAATAGTTGATGATTTTCAGGAAAATTCAGTTAAAAATTTAAAAATTCTATGCTTATATTTTGTATAAGTGAGGAAAAAGGAAAGAGAAAAGAAAGAGAGAAAGAAAGAAAAAGAAAGAAGAGAGAGAGAAAAAAGTAAGAAAGAAGGTCAAAAAGGAAAAAAAGGAGAGCTTACCATTTAGCTGTACAAACCTGATATACGTTTTTATTTAATAATTTGTTTGGAGCAAATTTTTAGGCTTAGACAATATGTGTCTGAGGAATAAAATAGAAGCTGTGAGTCCAGGCTGGGGGTAAATTACCATGTTTCCTCAGTTAACAGATATGCCACGTGAAGCCTAGGCATTTCAGCGTGTGGTACACAGCCTGTACCACCTCAACCCACCGGAAACTGCAGAGGTGAAATTTGAAGTTTATACAAAGGTTTCAACGGTAACACAAATATAGCAAGTGTAACGCAGTAAGGATTAGACTGCAGGCGTTTTTACTCTTTTAACTATTCGGAGAATTTCAAACAAGAGAGGACCAAATGATAATGGAGAGCAAGAATCTAGAAATATTATTTTATGAAAAGTTTCATGATCTATTTCTAAGAGGAAAATGTGACAGACAGCCACCAAATCAGGGTATGAAATTATCTCCTTAATTTAAGTTTTTGAAACATTTTATTCCTGTTTCCTGGAGGTTTCTGCCACCAAAGTTAAAAGTCTTACACTTTACAGTAAAAGGAAATATTAAGGCAGAATATATAAATAAATTATTGAAAAGACCTACTTAGATAAGAGATGAACATATATGAATATCCTAAAGTGTATAATATTACTTTAATTTCTTATGATTGGATCTTTCAGACCATGCAAATAAAATGATAATTTTTTGATGGAACTATTGTAATTGTTAATAGTCAACATGGGCTACAAGTAAGTTCCTGAAATCATCTTTATTTATTTATTTTTTTTATTTTTGGTCAGGCATTTATAGACCTATAGCTTTTGAATACACAGATAACTCAAAAAGGTTAAAATTATCACCATGGATGCAATAGTTGAAATCTGTGATTCTCAAATCCTTTAAAAACATCCCAATAAAACCCTTTTTAATAAAAGATTCTTTGATGAATATAGCATTTTATGTTATTACGTGTATATATGGATACAGTTTAAAACATGACATTGCTATAATGTGGTCAAAAAAACACACATTTTAGAGCTAAGAGAAGATCAGAGAGTACTTTCTTTAACTCCCTTGACTTGTAGATGAAGAAACTGAAATCCATGATTAGAACAAAACTACTTAGTGTCGTATTAGAATATTTCTTTTCTGATTATTCTACTGTAACACATTCAAACATGTTTTCATAGTATATAAAAGCATACTTAAAAAATGTAATTCTAAGACAACTTTAAAGGTAATAATATATTTGTTAGAACTTACTAATTTTTTTCTCTAACTAAAAGAAAAAAAGGCAACAGAAACTTAATATGTTAAAAAATCATGTGGACTATGGGTTCATATCACAAAACTCTGATGAGAATACAGTAAAATCAAACAGATGTAATATGATATTTAACCTACATTGGCTCAATTTAGAGTCCAATTAGAGTATTTCTAAAATGTAGATATTGCATAAATCTATGTCCTGATCCTTATGCTATGCCTAGTTGGCACAGAGATAAAGGAGATACAATTGCTCCCTTTAAAGTCACTGAGAAAGGCTGGCATATCGTCTTTCTGGCACAAGGCCTGCATAATACTCAGAAAATCTTTCTTTCCTTGAACATTCTGAGCTTATTTGCAACTTCATCTGACACTTATTATTCCCTGAGCCTGGATAACTTTCAGCTCAGATCTCCACATGCCCAGCTTCATAAAATCATTGTCTCACCATCAAGGTCATCAGCATCAAGATCATCTCCTAAGCCTATTCTTACTTGTAATCAAAGACTGCCACCTTAAATTTAATCACTCCATCCAGTTGATCAACACTGTCTGAAATTATCATTTTCATTCCTTTGGTAACTGTATGCTCTCACCAGCAGGAACTTACTAGAATCCTAACTAGGGCAAAGAATTGCTTGTGCTAATCACTAGCTTCACCTTTTGCACATAGTGTGGGACAGAATAAGTCCTCAATAAATATTAGTGAATGAAAGAAAAGGAGATGTCTAGAATATTTGGAAGAAAAAGAAGGACCGAATGGATAAATATACAAAGTTATTTCAGTTCACACTTTATATTTTTGGGATGTCAGTGATGTGCCAGACACTGTGCTAGTTAGAAAAGGGAATACAAATATATACGAAAGAAAGAGGTGATTACAGAGCCAGGACTACTAGAATAATTTAAAGACACAAAAAGGTACATATTTGTCATACAAATACACAGGACTGATTATGTTGCAACAATAATTCATCAGAATGGAAAGAACAGTTGTGGCAGTTGAGTTGGACCTTAAAAAAAAAATAGTGATTTAACAAGTGAGAAAGAAGAATCCAAGGTACGACCAGCTATGTTGTGTTAGTTTTCTATTGCTGCCCTGACAAATTACCAAACACTTAACAGCTGAAAACAACACAAATAACAACACAAATGTATCAAGTCTCAGCAGCTTTTGTTGGTCAAAAGTCCTGGTGTTCTCAACTGCATCCTCTGCTTAGGGGCTGCCAAAGCTGCAATCAATGTCAACTGGGCTTTGTTCCTTACCTGAGATCCTGGGGAAAAATCTACTCCACGATAATTCGGGTCTTTGACCAAATTTAGTGTGTTGTGGCTTCAAAGTCGAAGTCCCTGTTTTTGTTTTTGTTTTGTTTTTGCTGTTTATAACCTAAGGCCAGGCATTGCTTCTGGATGCTGACCTCATTCCTTTGCATGCTTTCTATGGGGCTGCCTGCCAGCAATGTCAAGTTAATTCCCTCTTAAGCTTGGAATCTCTTTTGCCTCCTCTTCTCTCCCCAATTATGAAAAAACAACATTCCCTCTTTAATATCTCAAGTAATTACATTGGGCTCACCTAGATAATTCTGAATAATTTCTCTGTTTCAAATGAATGGATTTGAAGCCTTAATTACATCCGTAAAATTCCTCTTGCCATGTAATATAAAACATTCAGAGGCATAATACAACGGGTTGAAAATTATGGGAGGTAAAATTCTGCCTACAACCACTGTGTTCCTAAAAGCTCTAGAAATATCTCAGATTTCTGATTTTTTTTGCATGTAATAAATCTTTCTTTGTAGTGATGAGTTTGCTATATTAACATCAGGAAAATAAGGTATCACAAGATTTGGACAGTTCAATTTCTTAGGTAAATTTTACATAATTTTGAAAAGGTAGTGAGAAAGTTAAAAATATGAGTTTTTCAAGAAAGTTTTAAAATTTGCCACACCATTTATTACAGTGGAATGAACTGCAATATTTCTATTCTTAGATTAGAGGACATGTATTTCTTAGGCACCCAGGTCAAACAGAGAACGTTGTAACTGAATGTATCTCTTATTCAATATTTTTGATATAAAAGAAGATTAGAGTCATTTTTCTCAAAAGAACTCCAAAATCATCTGGTTCACCTCACCTGAGAAAGGTAGGATAGTTTTACTTTTTAAACTTTTAAATAAAAATCAAGGAAGAAGCTGAGAATTTCATGATGATCTCAGAATAGTCTTAATATTAATTTGGGAATAAAAGAAAAGAAAATCTGCTTTGAAGATGCTTATACATATAGGCTGTTTGGAGCTATGAATATCATTCAATGACTTATTGAAAAATATAATTTTATCAAACCCAACAAACAAAAGGTTGTTTAATTAATCTTTGTCCAAGGATGTCCCCAAAACAAAGAGCTGAATTAGTGAATATAAATCATACTTTTGGATTATTGTGATACTATGTGACATTGACGAACTGGTGTCAGGGATGAAACCAGAAAAGTAAAATAAGTTAAGAAGAGTCTTAACCCTATGGAAAAGAGTTTAGACTTAGCCTTTAGTTAATGAAATCCATCCAAGCTATTCAAATACTGGTGACATGATCAAATTTCTATTGAAGGAAAAATAGGAGGTGATGAATTCAGAGAAGGAAAAAATGACAAATTCTTTCACTTAAGTGGTATTTAGTCTAAAAAATGGAGTAATAGAGAAAAGTTAAGTATTATATTGGTAGTCCTGATAAGAAATGGATGAAATCCAATGTAAAGATTACTTGAAGTGGAGAAAGTCAGATATTACAACTGATGGGTATTGAGAAAAAGGGATTAGTTAAGAAGATATCCAGAGAGCACTTCAGTGCTTTGGTGAATTGTGTCATGTAAGGGTAATAAAAAACACTCAGGGAAAGGCTATCGAAGTGAAGACAGTAAATTTATTATGGAAATTCTGGAATTCAAGAGTTTGAGAAATATAGGGTACTATAGACAGTTGTAAATTTCCATGAAGTATAAAAACAGCTCAGATTGAATGTTTCTTAGAGCTTTACAAGATATATTAAAGTAAGAATAAGAAAATATTATAATTTAGGTAAATTTTTAACTGATTACAATGTAAATCTCTAGAAGTTAAACAATAAAAAAAGTCTCATCTTCATGTTTCCTTAAGTCAATCAATAGGGATATAGCCCAAAGTTATTATTATTTTTTTTTAATTTTCCCTGGCTCTAAAGATATTTCATGTAAAAACTGAAACAAGCTGGGTAAAAACAAACAAACAAACAAACAAAACAAAACAAAGCAAAACAAAAACAGGCAAAACAAGATAAAATAAAAGATCCATTCTGTTATGAAAGTGTTACATTTGTGAGTATAGGCTGGAAAGCGGTGGTGGGTATAATTATATTCGCTTAAATTTTGAGAAGGGAAGATAAGAGTACTTCTATTTTTGTCACAGCAATAAAAATATGAATTAAGCCAGGTGCTGTGGTATGCACCTGTAGTTCCAGGTACTCAGGAGGCAGAGGCAGCATCGTCATTGAGCCCAGGTGTTCAAAGCTGTAGTGTGCTATAATCTTGCCTGTGACTAGTCACTGCATTCCAGCCTGGGCAACATGGTGAGATGGTGTCATTAAAAACATATTTAAAATAATAGAAATCATATTACATTTAGTAGGAAGGCACAGGAAGAAACTTTGTCTCTCAAAGAATCTTAATTTTTAAAAAATGAAATGGTTTTCCATCCTGTTTTCATAATTTTTTAAAACCAAATGAAAATGAAGTTGTTTCTTTTACTTCTAATTGCCAATCTAATGACAGAATGGAGAGTTTTCCAGCTTTTCACAATATTCTTTTGAATATTGTGAAGTATTTTCTAGGATCTTAAAAGAAAATGTGATAAAAATCAAATGTACACAATGAAAAAAGGTGATGTTTCAAATGTAACTGTTTGGCAAATCATGAGTCAATGGTAAGTGATTTAGACAAAGTTTTAATTACAAAATATAGATACTTCTTTGTACTTCACTATACTTTTACCTGAAAATTAATGGATGCTAACATGAAAATGTGATTCAGTATACCTTTCAAAAGAGTAATTAAGGAAAGTTAAAAAAAAAATTGAAATATGTAGTAACCAAGTAAGGTATGTTTGCCGAAGGAGGTTAAGAGAATGTTACAGTAGAATTACAGGGACAGCAATGATCCCTACTATCAAAAAATACTGCTGTTTGAAACAAAAGCCCTCAGGGAATGTCAACTGGACTATCACTTACCATATCCAAAGGGTTAATTATTAAACTGTTTGACAGTTTGACTTCCAATGCATTATTAGATTATGCTAAGTTCCATAGATAGTCTAGTAGTCATCATGCTAAAAGTACAGTTTTCTATTTGGGGAAATTTTACATATAGTTTTATTATTTATTGATAGAGGTTTTTTTTTGGCAAGATGGGTCATCATTATTCAGAAAAAATATGAGAATAAATTTTCAGAGTTTGAGGGTGTATTATATGAAGATAATGTAGTCTAAATTTAAATATTGTTGATTACCTTAGGTTCTTATATTTACTTTGGCTTTTCAATCCTGTTTGAAAGTAAATATCAGATATACTACCATGTTATAAGAACCTGACCACAGGAGATAGCTTGATAGTTTTTTGTTTTTTGTGTTTTTTTGTGTGTTTTTTTTTTTTTTTTTTGAGAAGAAATGTAAAAGAAGCTGGCTTGAGCTTTGTGCAGATCCAAACAGACTGAGACTCTGATACTCAAATTTCATAATGTTTAGGATTCATTACTCAAGTTTTATGAAATGTTTTCATATAAATCTATAATGGAACCATATTGTTAATACCTTACAGGTGTATTAAAATATGTTCAGTATGTGTCAGTTTATCCATCAAGGTATGGATGGTCACATGCTCAGCTGTAAAGGGTATCATTAATCCTGGGACTAGGAGACAGAAAGTCTGTTTCTTTTACCTAGTTCCTGAAATTATTTTGGCCCAGTATTAAAGAGGTGCCTTAATGGCTCCCCATCTCCCGGTAGTTCTCTGTCTCTCCTGCCACCATGTGAAGATATGCTTATTTCTTCATTGCCTTTGCACCATAATTGTAAGTTTCCTGAGATCTCCCCAGCCAAGCCCCCTGTATAGCCTTCAGAGCTGTGAGTCATTTAAACGTCTCTTCTTTTTAAATTACCCAGACTCAGATAGTTCTTCAGAGTAATGTAAGAAGAATCTAATAAAGAAAATGCAATCAGAGAAATAAAAGCATCATTGTAAAGATACCTAAAAATGTGGAAGCAACTTTGGAACTCAGTAATGGGCAGAGGTTGGGTGATTTTGGAGGGCTCATGAGAAAACAGGAGGATGAGAGTAGGTTTGGAACTTTCTAGAGACTTGTTGAATGGTTGGGACCAAAATTCTGATAGTGATAAAGTCCAAGCTGAAGAAGTCTCAAAAGAAAATGAGGAACTTACTAGGAACTAAAGTTAAGGTCACTCTTGCTATGCTTTAGCAAAGACACTGCCGACATTGTGCCCCTGCTCTAGGGATCTGTTGAACTTTGAACTTGAGAAAGACAATTTAGGGTATTTGGCAAAAGAAATTTCTAAGGAGCAAAGCATTCAAGATATAACATGGCTGCTTCCAATGGCATACACTAATATGCACGAACAAAAAGATTATCTAAAACTCAAACTTATATTTAAAATAAAGCAAGGCATAAAAGTCTGGAAAATGCAGCCTGGCCATGTGGTAGAAAATAAAAACCCATATTTCTGGGGAGAAATACAAGATAGCTGCAGAAATTTGCATAAGTAAAAAGGAAGGGAATGTTAATAAACAAGACTATGGAGAAAATGCCTCCAAGGCATTTCAGACACCTTCATGGCAATTCCTCTCACCACAGGCCAAGAGGCACAGAAGGAAAACATGGTTTTGTGGGCCAGGCACAGGGTCTTACTGCTTTGTGCAGCTTCAGACCATGGTGCCCTGCATTTTGGCTGCACCAACCTCAGGTGTGGATAACAGGCATCAATGTACAGCCCAGGAGCCTGGGCCATTGCTTCAGAAGGTTCAGGCCTCGAGCTGTGGCATCTTTGACATGGTGAAGCTAAAAAGGGTCAAGGTACAGTCCAAGCCATTGCTTCAGAGGGTATAAACCTGAAGCCTTGGCATCTTTGATGTGGTAAAGAGTCTGCAGGTATGCAGAGAGCAAGAGTTCAAGCTTGGGAGCCTCCCCCTAGATTTCAAAGGATGTATGAAACCGTCTGGATGTCCAGGCTGAAGTCTGCTGCAGGGGTAGAGCCCTCATGGAGAAAATATGCTAGGGCAGTCTAGATGGAAAATGTGGGGTAGCCTTCACAAAGAGTCCTCACTGCAGAATTGCCTAGCTGAACTGTGAGAAGAAGACTACTGTCCTCCAGACCCCAAAATGGTAGATCCACTGATAGCTTGCACCATGCACCTGGAAAAGCCAAAGTCATTTAATGCCAGCCTGTAAAAGCAGCTGTGGGAGTTGAACCCTGCAAAGCTACAAGGGTGGAGTTGCCCAAGGTCTTGGAAGCCCACCTCTTGTGTCAGGGTGACCTGGATGTGAAACATGAAGACTAAGGAGGTTGTTTTGGAGCTTTAAGATTTAATGACTGCGCTGTTGAGTTTTGGATTTGCATGGGGCCTGCAGCTCCTTTGTTTTGCCCAACTTCTCCATTGGAGTGGGATCATTTACCCAATGCCTATACCTTCATTGTATCCTGGAATCAATGAACTTATTTTTAATTTTACAGGCTCATAAGCAGAAGGAACTTGCCTTGTCTCAGATGAGATTTTGGACTTGGACTTTTGAGTTAAGGTTGGAATGAGTTAAGACTTCTGGAGACTGTTGAAAAGGCATCATTGGATTTTGAAATGTGAGAAGAAGATGAGATTTGGGAAAAGACAGAGTCAGAATGATATGGTTTGGCCCTGTGTCCCTACCCAAATCCCATGTTAATTGTAATTCCCAGTGTTAGAACTGAGGCCTGGTGAGAGGTTATTGAATCATGGGGGTGGTTTCTAATGGTTTAGCACCAACCCCTTAGTATTGTTTTGTGATAGAGGACTTAGGGGATCTGCTTGTTTGAAAAGTCTGTATCACTTTCCTCCTCTTCATTGTCACTCTCCTACTACCATGTGAAGATGTGGTTGCTTCTCCTTCACCCTTCTACCATGATTGTAAGTTTCCTGAGGCCTCCACAGCCATTACTCCTGTAAGCTTGCAGAACTGTAAGTCAATGAAACCTCTTTACTTTTTCAATTATCAAGTCTTAGTTTGTTCTTTATAGCAGAGTGAGAATGAACTAATATACTCAGATTATTTCTAACTGTGGTAACCTAGATGAGTGCCAAACTCTCTCTGCTTTTTAAATGCAGAGTGGGATTAAAAAGTAAAGTAACTTTAAAAAGAGCCCTAGAATTATATAAGCTTCTGTGGTCATTTTAAATTTTCTTCATATTGTACTTCTTTCTCGATCATCACTGAACATTTGTTAAAAGCATTTTAATCCACATTTTAGATTTCATCTCAACTTTACTTGGAGATAATATTGAAGGCTGGTCTTCATTGTATTGTCTTGGAAAGAAATATCCCATGCTTTGTAGCACATAGGCAAACAAAGATCAGTGTCTACTTTCTGATAGGCATTTCATGAGGCCATATAAAGGGGTCACTTTAATTACAGAAGAGGCCACAGGCTGGAAGCATGAGTAAAAGACTAGTATGCCATTAAAAAATTACAAGATATGTTTCCATAAATACCAAAGAAATAGATAAAGATATCTGGGCTCAATTTATAGTAATAAAACCAATAAAGACTCCTTTTAAAGTTTAAGAGAGAATCACACACTATAGTTTATTTGTATAGTGTTTACTATTATTTTATAAGCATTTTGAAATGATACATAAAGTGATATGGTTTGGCTATGTCCCCACCCAAATCTCACCTTGAATTGTAGTTTCCACAATCCCACATGTCATGAGATGGACTCAGTGGGAGGTAATTGAACCATGCGGTGTTCACCCCCATGCTATTCTCATGACAGTGAGTGAGTTCTCATGAGATCTGATAGTTTTACAAGAAGTTTTCTTCCTTTGCTCAGCACTTCTCTTTCCTGCCACCCTGTGAAGAAGGAGGTGTTTGTTTCCTGATCTTAAGTTTCCTAAGGCCCCTCAGCCCTGTGAAACTGTGAGTGAATTAAATATTTTTTCCTTTTGAATTACCCAGTCTTGGACAGTTTTTTACAGCAGCATGAGAATGGACTAATACATAAAGTTTCACTCCGGTTTTTAGATTTATCATAGTCTTTTTTTTTGGAATAATATTACAAGCTGACAGAAGCGTTATAAATCGTTTTCTAGATTTTAATATTTTCTGTTAGGATTTTAATGGACTTGTGCTCTCCAATAGACTTAAATTTATACGCTTTGAGTAATTTTGTTCTCTGTAATTTATACTTATAAATGAAAATTTTCAATAATAAAAAAACCTTTGCATATTTCAAACAAGTTAAACATTGTGAAGTATAAATACAAAATATTTTATTCTAAATTTTGTTAGTCATTGAAAGTTATTTGCTTAGTTAACATACAGCAGATTATCTAAATAATCCCCCTCCTAAAACACGAATTCTATTTAAATGTGGAAATAAGTTATACTAGTCAATTAGAGAAATTGAAAGTTTGCTCAACTATCTGTTAAGTCAGAATATTCTTGGCTACAAAAATTGGTAGCAAGTGGTTAAACAGCTATTCCTTTCTGTAGGGGAGGAGCCCAAGCTGCACCATAGTGATCTATTTTGAGATGTAACCTCAATAGGGAAGTGATTTTCTCTGTCAGAGATAATGTGATTTAGTCCTTCTCTTGGCCACAATGTGACAAAGAAATATTACTGCGTAACACAAAGACAAACAACACTCAAGTTGGAGAGATAAGCTTTTCTAAGGTTAAATGGAAAAACATCCAGTCAGCATTCAGCAAAACAAGCAGAAGCAAAGCAAGCTCACTGAAAATGAAATAAATTTATACAGCAGAACTTAAAGCAAACATTGAGCAATTTTATTGTCAAAGTCAGAGTAGAGGGTAGAGACATGACTTTCACAGACCTCAACTTCAGATGTGCAGACATGTAATATCATTTTCATATAACTGGATTTAATTTGTATCACAAATCTTCACTTCTGAATAATAATAGAAACTCCAATTTAATCACTTCCATGTAGACTTGTCAAATTCAATTATTGTAATATATTAAACACAGTAAATCTGATGATTCTGTATGCGCACTCTATCTCCCCTTCTTTCTCAAATTGATCCTTGTTCTGGGATATTTAATTAACATGCCTCGAGTTGGTGCTGTGCCAGTGGAGATGAGTATCTGGCTGGTGCACACACAGGACCTTATGTAATAATTCACCTAGGCACTCAGTTCCGTGCAGGCTTAGCGTGGGCTTCCCTCCACGTTGGCTTCCCTCCACGTTGCCATCACTGAGTCATGGCCCACTTTGCTACCTAGTATTCAGCCCTTCCTGTCCTGGCCTCTGCTGTCTATATTCGCCTCTGCAGGATTTGGTGGCATTTCAATGTCTGGTAATAATAAACTATAAACTTAACATTCCACAGACCATGTTAGTGAACTAGAGAACAGGTGAACCAGAGAAAAATGGTTGATTCTAACACTGGGGAAAAAAAAAAATGCACAAGATGAGCCTGGAGCATGTTGTGGTGACAGACAATAAAGAAGTCCTCAAAAATTAAAAGGAATGCAGGAGCCAACGAGAGAGCTCCCAATGGCAAAAGAAGGAATAATTTCAGCAACAAAATAGACTGGTATTGGTTTGTAATCTAAAGTACAAAATATGTATCCATGAGGTGATACTGACAAAAGTTACATAATTTAGTAAAGAAATAAATGGAGGAGATAGACAAATCTTTCATAAATAAGAATTCCGATTACTTTATGTAGATACTCTGTTCTCAAGGACATGGAGCATCAACTTTCCCCTTTTTAAGTGTGGTCTGTGCATAGTGACTTCCTTCCAAAGACTACAGTATGGAAAGAAGAAAAGGCCTGACTATCATAGAGAAAGCTGACAGACACCACCTCAGCCCGGTGACCAAAGTTAACATGAACACTTATGATAGTATTTCTGATAAGATATGATGAAATGGCATTTTATCTCTGTTTTTTGCTTCCAAACACACATCTTACAGGCTTATCATAAAAAAAAAACAAAAACAACATGTAAATTCCAGTTGAAGGGCATCCTACAAAATACCTGACCAGCACTCCCCTCAGCTGTCAAGGTCATCAAGGTAAAACAAGGAAAGTCTGAGAAACTGTCACAGCCCAGGGGATTTTAAGGGGGCACGAAGAATGGAATTTGGTATCCTGGATGTGATCCTGGAACAGCAAAAGGACATGAGGTTAAGAACTAAGGAACTCCGAATAAACTGTGGTTTTAAGTTAGAAAGAGTGCTTCAATATTGTTTCATTACTACAATTGTAACAATTGTAGTCTGGTACTGTAAGATGTCAATAGTGGAGGAAACTTCGTGTAAGTATATAAGTATATGGTAACTCAGCCCTGTTTTCACAAAGTTTCTCTTTTTTTTTTTGACATGGAGTCTTGTTCTGTCACGTAGACTGAAGTGCAGTGGTGTGATCTCAGCTCACTGCAACCTCCACCTCCAGGGTTCAAGCAATTCTCCTGCCTCAGCCTTCCAAATTAGAGCAGTTGGGATGATGATGGGTGCCCACCACCGTACCTGGCTCATTTTTGTACTTTTAGTAGAGATGGGGTTTCACCATGTTGGTCAGGCTGGTCTTGGACTCCAGACCTCAACTTATCTGTCTGCCTCTGCCTCCCAAAGTGCTGGAATTAAAGGCATGAGCCGCCATGCCAGTGGTTTTATGTAAATTAAAAATTGTTCACAAAAGGTTTACTTTTGTAAGAAGAAAGAAATGAAAGAAGGAAGAGAGGAAGGCAGGAAAACAAGTAGGAAGGAAGAAGAACTTCTAATTCATTTTTAAACCAAACCAATTCTTTTGCTAATACTGTAGAGTTTCTGATACAGACATCTCGTAGTTGGTGATTCGTCACAGCTTGGTCATGTTATAAGTCTCGAGGGAGTTTTTCCTGTCTCCTGGCCTTGCTGATTATATTATCCATGGGGATCTTCTGTCTGTTTTAGGCATGGAGATCTGTGCTGTACGGCTTTCACTATCTTCCTAGAATCACTAGTACTCTTAGTTACGCCTTCAAACATATTTATGTGTTTTAAATAAACGTTAGTGACATTTTATTGAAACAGATTCTAGAGCTCTCATGTGATGACGTGGTTTTACTCTGTAACTGTTCCTTATCAGAGCTCATGGACAATCATTCTCATGAGTTTTGATGATCAAATTGCTCTATATTTTCATGCCATGCCTTGTGTTCTTGCTAATTACCAATTTTTTTTTCAATTTAATAAAATGGTGTACTAGATTTTTATAAATGTCATTCTAATATGTTCCAGTTGTTCACATTATATTTTCAAAGGCAAAGATATTCTTACATTAAAACTGAAACATATTTATGTTAATCACAATTGTATACTCCTTTGTAAATCTTCATGTTTTCGATTTCATAAAGTTGTCGTGTTAACACAATTGACAAGTCTTTGGTATGGGAGGATTTAATTAGATTTCATGTCACTCAGTAAAATTAGAAATTTAATTCAAATGTAAATCATAGCAAGATCAGAATATGAGAAATGAAAGAGCATCTGCTGAGATTTTGGACTTTGTACTTTACATTATTTTCATTTTGTTGTGTTTGAGTTTGTTTGAGCTAGAGCCTTGGTTTCTGTATGCTAGAATGGTACTTGAAGGCAAAATGCTTTTGCTAGAAAATAATCCCATTGTGCTCTCTGGTTCTCTTTATCCAGGTAAGAACATCACATATTTTGACAACATATGTTTCAGGAACATACAAATATACACATTAAAAACAAAACAAAACAAAATAGCATAAAACTTTATATTATGAATATTTTAGCTTGTATGCAAAATCAAATGAAACTTTGGCATCTTATGGTCATTGAACTCCATTTTCCTATTGCCATGGCTAGTGAAATGAATAAAATCAAATAGCTGTTGAAAATCCAGTCCATCTTATATATATAATAGAATTTATACTAAATGCTCAAGTTGATTAGGGGAATTTCAGGACAGACTCTGCTTCCATCTGCTGTAAACAAAGAAACAGATTCCCAACAAACGATTTAGCACTAGGTTTCCCCTGATCTTGCTGTGTACTGTATGAACTACTGTCCTCCTACCACAGTTGTGATGTGAGCAGAGCCACCTCAATACACACACAATAACTGCCTTATCATTCAAGAAAGCCAGTCCCCTAAATATGTATCTTTGTGTCTAAATGTAGCTTCTGAAACAGAAATATTAGGACACACAAAGATAAAAAGTGCCCTGAAATTAGCTGTTCTTCATCATTTTGGATCTATTTGGTAGCGTCTAAGAAACGTAATGTCACTGTAAATTTTAGTGAAGGCCAGTATCAATCAATTGCATAAAAGGCTAAATAAAATCATATTTTTCTTCAATGCAACCCATTAAACAATTTCTGCAAATGAACTGTGTTTTAGATAAGCAAACCTTCTGTTACAGATTTAATAGGTTTCAAACTATTCTTTTTTAAAAAAATGATTTCAGAATTGAAATAGATTAGTTTTTCCCTTAGACTCGTCAGGATAACAATCAGGGGTATACAGATATTTATAGTTTTCCTCATATAAAAAGGACTTGTATCAAATTATTTGCTGAATTTTCTTCCCTAGGCGTGTGTCTATAATGAAACCCAGGCATTCTGAATTACATTTCCTACAGTACATATGTTATTCTGTCAGTCTTTTGCATTATTTTTGAGAAATATCTATATATCTTTTCTCCAATTTCTGAACCTGAAAGCCTATAAATGACTGGGAGTTTTTGGGCAGATAACAACAGCCAAGGCCTTGAGTGACCAGTGGGTTGGCTGCCATTGCTGGCTGAGCTCATGCCCAGGCATGAAACGGAACAATGAGCACAGATAGTGCTACTAAAGGACAGCTGAGTGACAGCATCCAGACTGGGCCCACCAGTAATTCTTTCAAATACTCTGGTGTACCCTTCCATCCCAGTGACCACTTACAGTTTCATTATGATTGTATCATTTGTGTACTGTGACAATGACGTGGTACCAAGCGATAGTATCCACACAAACTCTGGGGCCACAGCAACACCATCTTTTTGAAGTATCCTCAGAAAGACATATTTTGAGCCTTTTCCATTTCCCTACTAATTTGGATTCCCTGTTCATGTTAAGACATAACAATGCTTTTGATAATTAATGTTAATGATTTTTTCTCAAAGTCATTTATTTAACTTCGAGTTTTTGGCAAAGGGTTTTTTAGTAAATCTGAACAGCATTTTTAAACTTAGCAAACTGGCAGATGGCACATCATTTCTCTACCACCCACAACCACTCAAAAACAAAACTAGTTTCAGTGCACAGTTGTTATGTACACAATATATCTGTACAACACAAGTAGCAATTTCAGTATAGCTCAAGGGATTCAACACGAATTCTTATGAAAGAATTGAGGGATCTCATTTGACCACAAAAACTCTAGCCAGACTTGTAGTTAACCCTACTTAAACAAAAGGCAAATGAGACTCTAACATAATGTGGAGAAAACAAATGTTTCAAGGGACAATACACAATATAACATTACGAGTGAACTAACATTATAAGGATTAAATACACTATGTATGTAAATGTTTCCTACTAATTTTCATATATATGTTTTATATGTATGAATAGTTATCATTTATATTATTCTTGTCGGTAGTAGCAAAACAATTTGTTGATTTTCTTATTCACATAATTGAGCTGGCTAGGGATAATTTACACATTTTCTAAACAACTTCACCACTGAAAAATATAAAAAACATACATGAATTTAAAAGGTAAAATTCAGGCTTAATATCACTAATGGTTCAAAATCATTACATTGCTAACTTATCCTGATGTTCAAGCTTTTTCTCTCTTTTAAAAATTAGTATAATATAGTGGCACAAGCAACATCAAACCTGTGAGTTTCTGTACAACTCTGACATCTTTGACCTGCCTATGGGACTTCCCTAAACATTATATTTCAAACTGAATTTGGAGGTTGAGTAGAATCTGTGATAGAGATATTTATATATTATTGGAAAAAGATATAATGGTACTTTTTGGGGGGCTGACAATTTGGCACATATGTTAAAGTGTTTAACTGTATAAATATTTGACATACAAATTCCACTTTTAGTAATGTCCAAAACAAAAATATTTGCAAGTGAACAGAAGGAAGTAAAGTGAAATCTCTCCAGTATAGTATTGGTAACAGCAGAAAACTGGTAATGATCATCCAGAGTTATGTGGTTACATAATAAACATGGAATTTTAGTCCTAAGGAATGCTAAATACCTCTTCAAAGGTAAGATGAGGTAGCTATATGTGTACTAGCCAAGAACATTCTCTAATACATATAATTAGTAGGAAAAAAAAGAAGTCATAATACTGAATGTCAAACCATTCATTTCCAAATATTGCACAGATTAATTCATGGAAGAATTCATAGATGTACAACCTTCTATTAATAGTAATTAATTTAGGGATGTAATTTTTAAATAAAATGAAAAAATAATGTTTTTTTGCTTTTACTGCATTCTCTATATAATTTCTTTAGATATATATGTATTTAAAAAATAATTCATGTATTATTTTTATGTCAACATAAATAATGATGTTAAATGAATATAAATCTTTCCTTTTTATCATATTGCAACTGGTGATGTGAAGAATACTGGCATTCTGTTTAATTAAAGTGGCGTATGTCTGTAATCCCAGCTACTCAGGAGTCTAAGTCATGAGAATCACTTGAATCCAGGAGGCGGAGGTTGCAGTGAACAAAGATCACACCATTGCACTCCAGCTTGGAAGACAGAGCAAGACTCTGCCTCGGAAAAAAAAAAAAAGTAAAATGAATCTCTATGTACACATACATTTTGTCCGATTCATTCATTGGCAGTTATTCAGAGTATATTTCATTATTGCTTGTTTTTTACATTTTTATTGTGGCTCATAATATGAACTATCTGTGTGAATGCACAAGTGTACTTTAAAAGAATTTAGTCTTGGATAGAATGTTTTATTAATATAATACATTTAAGTACATTGTGGTTTATAGCATATTTCAGGTTTTCTATATTCTACTAATTTTTGAAATTTGATCTGTGTGTCATTTTATTTCTATCAATTTTTGCTTCAAGAAGTTTGACACTCTTTTGGCAGATGTATACACATTTAGGATTTTGTGTTGTCATGGAAAATTGACTCCTTGATGATAATGTAATTTAGCGATTTTTTTTTTCTGGCAATATTGCTTATTCTCAGTATACACTGTCTTAATATAACGACTCAAGATTTCCTTTGGATAAGTGCTTGTAATGAATACCTTTTACATCCATTTACTTTATGTATAAATTTTAAATGCATTTTTGAAGAGAGTCTATTGTTTGTTTATTTTTATGTTTTGTTTTATATCCAGATGATATGTGCCTTTAAATTTGAGGGTTTAAACAATCTACATTACATGTGATTATTTGTATGGTTGGATTAAATTCTAAACCTTACTAGTTGGTTTGAGTCTGTTTCATTTGATTTTTTGCTGTTTTTCTACTTTATTTCAGGCTAAATAAGCTGTTATAATTCAATTTTACCCACATTATTTATTTATTACTTATACCTCCTTTGTAATGGTTTATTGTTGCCCTAACAATTGCAATACACACTTTTGCTTAAACAGATTTTACTTTTAAATAATATTATACTGCTTTATGTGTAGAATAGCTATACAAAAACATATTCTCAATTTCTTGCTCTCAATCTTTGCACTATTGCTGGACTATTGTGCTGTTTATACTTACATATTCTAAAAAATATACAAGACATACGTAATACTTTCTTTCATTGGACAGTAGTCTTTTAGAGCCATTAATTTTTTTTAATTTTATTTTTATTTTCTTTCTTTCTTTCTTTCTTTTTTTTTAGCTGTAATGAATAACCCTACTATAAACATTTTTGTAAATGCCTCTTGGTGCAAATATTCACACTTTTTGGGGGTTAAATACCTACAGTAAACTTTTGTTTATGATGCTTGTGCATATTCAATTTTAGCAGATAATGTTAAACTTTTCCAAATGAGTTGTAGCAAATTATACTTCTATCAGTAATGTATGAAGTTTCCTGTGGCTTCAGGTATTCTTCCACACTTGTTACTGTCAGTCTTTTTAATTTTTGCATCTTTTTTCTGTTGGATATATCATGGTATCTTATGGTGCTTTTATTTGTATTTCCTTGATTGCTAATGAAATTCAGAGCGTTACTTATTCTATCAGCCATATCCATATCTGATCTTTTCCTCTTTGTTTTCAAAATTTTAAAATTTTATTTTTACTTTTATTCATTCATTCCATTCTAGCACTCTTTCATTATCCATATATATATACACACATACATTAATATATATGTGTGTGTATATATATGTATATATATATATATATACAGATATATATAGATATATATAATTTCTGTCTGGCATCATATTCTTTATATTTAAAAAAACAATTCTTTAAAATTTATGTACTATGGCTCTGGTAGAAAGAATTTTTTTCATTTTTAATTTTCTGAGAAAGTTGTTACATTTTCCTTATGTTTGAAAGCTATTTTCACTATGTACAGATATCTACATTGGTGGAATTTAAACAATACACTATTTAAAGTTATTGTTACATGGTCTTTTACATATTTCTGATGAAAAGGCTGATATATTTCTTTTATCTGTTCCTATCTGTATTATGTTTTCTTTCATTCCAGTTGCCTTAAGTTTTTTCATTTTTCTTTGCTTCTTAGAATTTTCAATATAATATATATGTCTGTGTGTGTGTGTGTACATCTCTGCCATTATGTCAGTTGACATTCTGTGAGCTTTGTCAATTGTGTCTGCCATCAATTTTAGAAAATTTGTATTTCTTTTCTTCAAATATTTTTTTTTCTCACTCTTCTTCAGGAATCCCAGTTATATGTATACTACATCATTTGCTCCCCTTTCCTAAGCCCCACCCACCTCCTAGTTCATGAATGCTCTACTCTATTTTTTTTCTATTTTTGTTTCAGATTGAGTATTTTTTACGAACTTACTCCAAGTTCACAGATTATTTCCTTGATGAACTCACTGAAGTAACTATTTCTGACATTTGTATTTTCTCTTTTAACATTTCCTTATAATTCTCACTTCTCTGCCACCGTTACCTATTTTCCCTTTTATGTCATCCACCTTTTCCAGTAGAGCTCTTTACAAAATATTTGTAGTCATTTTAACTTTTATAACATCTGTGAATTTTTAAAAATCTGATTCTGTTAATTTCTTTGTCTGTTAGCAATGTGTTTTCGTTTTATTGTTTATGTTTATGTCACTTTTTCACATATCTTGCAATTCGGTGTCTTTTTTAGGACAGTAGATACTGAGGTAAGTAAATTTTATGTCTGAAATTTTGCACATCTTTTTCCTGCCAGGTTTTAGATGTAAGGTTCAGAGGGATTTGTATTTGAGCTTATTTTTGGTCTATTGTTAGGTCTTCTCTATGCACTCTGCCTAAGAGGATATCTCTCCATAGTGTGTCAATTCTCTCAGGAATGTTTCACTGTTTCTTCATGTTTGAAGTCTGCTAGCATGCTGGTGAGAAGTCAATGCTCTTTCCATATCTGCCCCTGTCAAGTGGAAACCAGAAGTCTCAACAGCTCACTTGAAACCTGTACCATCATGTCACACTAATGCCACTATAAATAAGGACCACTTTTTTGTTCATTTGTTTTGGTTTGTTTTTTTGTTTTCTGGGAAATGCTTTGAGTCTATAAGTGTGAATTTGGACAGAAGTAGTTTTGCAAAAGATGTAGATACTATGAATATCTGGAGCACCTGTTCATGTAGTTTCTCAACTCTTCTGGACCTGCTCAGGTGCATCATCATGGAAACACATTAATCATAAAATGGTTTGCAGCTGCATAAACCTCACCATCTGACTCAGGCAACTTAAGTTGTATAGCCATGTAAGAACCATTTCTGAATATTCTGTTTCTACCAAGACTCAATAACAAGCCGTCATTTTTGTTGATGTTGTTCCCCAAACAGAGTGAATTTCTTGGAACTGGTTACTCCAGAATCATAATGGAGTTTTTCTCAAATTCCAGTTTGGCTTGTTAGAAATTCTGACCACATCTTTCCTCATTACTGTTATTTCTAACTCATCTTATCCAGGGAATCATATGGCCCAGTGGCAGAGCACTTTCCATGCGACCTTTAACGCAGAGCTCTTAGGCTATGGGATGCATATAAAACTGGCAGTCTTAAAAGATATCATTGGTAGTAAGGCAGTTTCCCTACTGTACATTTTATCCTTAAACATAGTTACACAACTAAGCATATTTACATTTTATTAGTGGAGGAGGTATGAAATACAACAGTGTGTTCTTTAGCTCAAAGCAGATTTTCATAATGCTGCAAATCATTAGACCTTTAAAATATTTGCTAACATAAAAGTAGCCTGAGTGTTCATGGGGTTTATCTCCAATCCTCCAGTATGCAGGCACCTTATGAAGACATTTATATCACTTGTCATGCACCGAAATATCTGTCTCAGTGTGCTGCCCTGCCCTGATGACTCTTTTACGACAGAGCACAGGAGAGTTTAAAGAGTAATAAAGTAAAACAGAAAATATGTATAATTATCACTGTCCTTCCAATGTAAGGAAGTCATACTTTTCTTCTTTCTTATTGACTGAGGATTGAGAAGAAAGCTTTCATAAAAGCATTGGCACAAGATAATTCCCAGAGTCTAGGTTAATCTTATTGTTTAAATATACCATATTGAGAAGAGTGGCTACAGTTGGGGCAAAGATATGATTAAATATATGACAGTGTACTGGTATCTGCCATAGTCATGGCAGATGTCATTCTGGTTTTTGCAGAGAACAGACAAGGTGAGTTGAATGCAGATGTAGTGAGGCCACTCCTACTGCATTCTTCAGATGTATTATTGTGGTGTTTATATTTACAGTTTTTCATAAAGGCAGTGGGTGTTTTTGATCCTAATTAATTTTCTTGGCTAGACGTGAGGGAGAAATTTCAAGGGCTCCCACTTAACACTTACTATCACAATAGTCATACTGGGTTCTGGGAAATCAATGTGAACCTTCTGGCACATGCTCATTCATCTAAAATTGCTGTACATACTGGCAATTAATCAGAATTGCTATAGATACATTCTTTTGTTTGAAAACCTAAGGCTCTCTACTATGGTTAGCAGTTCATGACTTTGTGTGGCTCCATTGAATGTTACAATCTGTTACAGACACTTTGAAGATCATCAGAACCACTCACACATGATGGCCAAGTTATTATTTTCACTGAGGCTTAATGAATCAGAAGAAAACTTCTTTGCTTTATTTAAAATTTTGAGCCTATTGAGAGTCAGAGTAGCATAGCCAAATTTGTTATGCATTTTCACAGTATGAGACAAAGCTTAAAGAACATTTTACATTTTTCTTAGAAGCACTGAGTGCAAGGCAGGACAATGTGGCTTTTATTTTGCAGGGGATACATTGATATACCTCCAAACCTTGGGTCAGCAAAAGCTTCACTAGGGCTAGAGCCCCCATATTTTGGAGGACATTATCTCTCATCTCATGCCTCAGATATGTCTCAACAAACCTTCTTGAGTGACTGTAACTTCCTGCTCCCCAGTACTCATTAGCTTGTTGATATCAATAGACTGGAACAGTGTGATGTCCACTAGGATAGTGAGACAGACAAGTTTGTTGCAGACCGATATGTGGCATAGAGCTGATTAAGGCAACCAGCCTTGAAAAAGATTCTCTTTCATTGTTGTATTCAGTTTTTATCAGAACAGAAAAAAAAAAAAAATAGTTGAGAAATCAACAACTACACAGCAGCATGGAAGATCCTGATATTTTTTAGGAAAGAGACCATAAAGGATGTGGCATCAATCAACATGCTAATTGATTGTAATTCTCTAAGATTAACCTATCTTTACAAGAAGATGAGTTAAATGTGGATATTATGGGACTCACTATAGTTTCACATCATTAAGAGTGTCATTGGTCTCTGCAATTCTCCTTGAAGATGTCATTTTCTTTTTATTTGTATTTTTAGAATGCCATACAGGCTAGGGCAGGCATCCCCAAACTACGGCCTGTGGGCCGCATGCGGCCCCCTGAGGCCATTTATCCAGCCCCCCGCCGCACTTCAGGAAGGGGCACCTCATCGGTGGTCAGTGAGAGGAGCAAAGTATGTGGCGGCCCTCCAACGGTCTGAGGGACAGTGAACTGGTCCCCTGTGTAAAAAGTTTGGGGACGCCTGGGCTAGGGTGTCTGCTTGTCTTCCTACAATAATAGTTTATTTTTTAAAGATATATTTTTTCAGGAGCCAATTCTAGAATTTCCTTTGTTCTATGCTATCTGTTCGAATTATACACTGAGTCTAAATTTTCATGTGTAAACTCAAATCAATTGTTGTATTGATCATACAAGAGCAAAAAGACTATCCTTATGGCTCTGAGCAGAAGACCAGAGAGACGTCCTTCCTATGAGTTATCTTCAGTTTAGGGTCAGTGTTCATTAATCTCTGGTCAGATGCATACGGCATTTGCATTTTCTGATGTTCGGTTTCCATACTAACAGCCAAGGTATTGGCATCTAGTTACTCAGTGGGGTCTTTATCTTTGGGAGTGGCTGAAGGTATAATTTTAAGAATACAACTCTTCCTTACTTTTATTTAGGTCAATCTGGTAACCACTTAGTTTTTTGTTTTGATGTTGTTGTTACACGTAAACAGAACTTGACGGCCTGTCTATACATTTTCATGCTGGAGACATGGATGATGAACCCTAGATAACCTTTAATTCAAACCACCTCATTTATACTATGGCTGAACAAAGTATGTGGAAAGCATGACCATACGACCAGTAAGAGCGGATGCTGCTACTTGGCCTGTTTCTTAACAGTCTTACAGATATAATCTAAAGTCAAACAGATTTATTCTCAAGCAAGAGTCTTGGAAGGAGATGACATTCCAAAAGGAATTAAGTTTAACTTTTTTTCAGGTAGAATAAATTACTCCTTATGTTATTAAAAAATTTAGTAAATAAACTTGGTACAGGTTCTAGGTTGTACATGTGAGAATGAAGAGTTGACAAACATATAGGCCATATTAATACAGGTAAGTTATTTTGTATTTATGAATGTGTGATGTGGTGGTAAATTCTAGTGCTCAGTGTCTGGTTTCTCTCTTCTTTCAGACACTTAAGAGTCCAATGTCTAGCTCCTTTGAGTTAAGTGGGCCTTTGGAGTCTAGTTCTGGCCTTTGGGCTTTGAGTAACACAGACAAATTCTTGAAGTACTTCATTTTGGGAGACTTCTTGCCCCACCTGGACAACACCTGAAGGCTTCTGTTGAAATAGTAGCATTTTAAGAAGGTAGAGCCTTCATTAGCTTATGATCTTGAGCAGAAGCCCTGGTCATGAGCAGAAGCCCTACTCTGCCTTGAAAACATAGTATGTGCAAGACAAAAAAGTTTCTGAAATTTTCTACTACATTTTATCACAGCATAGCCTGACCACCCTAGTTAATTGGAAATTGAGGTTAATTGGTAGCCATCTGCCAAAAATCATGCTAGATATATAAGGTAAAATTGGATTTTAAATGAATTAATGGAAGGCCAGGTAACAGGATTGTGAAAGGGTATCAATTGTGAAAATTCCAGAGGGCATTGCACATAGAAGCAAAAACCCCTTATAACACCAACAGTCTGAATGTGCATTATCTTAAAAGTAATAAAGTGTTTTTTCTTTATTTCTTAAAATATTCTTTCACAATGCTTTTCACGGAGTTTGGAATAAAATATAACACTATTTTATCTTTCTTGGTTTCTTGAAGGTGGCAGGACTTACTTTCCCAACAAGAAAAAATTGGAACCAGGTGGATGATTATTTAAAAGAAAATAACATGTTATTAGAAAGAAAGAACTGACAGATGCTTGAGGGGTGGGGGTGGGTGAAATTTAACAGAAGTCCACAATATACAGTCTGTATTTGGAAACTGGAAATAGATGACTCCAATGCCATCAGCACAGAATGGTGCACATATGGCATTAGACATGAACTTGTTAAATTCAATGTAAAGTAAAGAGATTTTTCTGATATATTTACAAGTTTTTTCTTCAGTACAGAATATTGTTAAAATATTTATGACATTTTTTAAATGGTATTAGTTAGATTAGCAGGACAATAAACTACTTCCAAGATAATTTTTTTTAAAATGTTTTGAATTATATAGGTTTATTTTCTCTTCAAGATTTGTTATTATTGCAAGCATTTGTATTTTTCATTGGTAAATTGACTAAAATTAAAATATCAATTTTAGAATTTATGGGTGCAATAATATCAAAGTACACAGTGGTGTACTTTGTTAAGGCCCAAATATTGAATGCCATCATTATTAAAATATTTTTTGTAATTGTTTTCTCTGTATTATATTTCAAGATGGCTAGAGTTCTTGCTAATCATTATGAATTGAGGTTGTCATTGTCTTATGTGTTTTTCACCATTTTTATGTCCCTCACTTTATTAAGCGTTTACAACATGAAAAACAAAAACACTGAAAGTAGATGTAATAAATTGTTAAAAAATATTCTAGGTTTATGCTTTCAACATTTAATACCCAAAATATAATACAAACTACCTTATAAAATTTTGAGCATACTACATCAGAAACAAAGTAACTTAACTGAGTGGATTAACTTATTCCTTAGACAAATTTACATTTAGTCTCACTGTGACTACTTAACTGCCCATCCTCTCTGTTTAAAAGGTATCTGAATAGACAAGTCAGTCTTTTTCATAAAGTATGTGGAGTTTTATTTTGTTCTATGGAGGAGGGGACCTTTATTCTAGTGTTATTTCTAAAGTGTTATTTACCAAAATGTTGCTGGAATTTAAAAATCTGTAAGATGACCCCTAAATTTTCCAATCTTCCATTTATGGTTTAGAGTTATAGGTGTCATTTATTTATAGTGAATTTGCTTACTTATTACCCATTGTGAAAACGAGATGGCAAATAATTGGAAAAATTGCACGATAGATCATGTTCCTGAAGGAAGTTGATAAATAAAAAGCAAAAGGATTGTATTAATACATGATTGGATGAATGGAGAAAAATGTATTGAATATAGCCTTAAAATTATACTGCTGCATTTTATTCTGGCATCTGGAACACTATACGAAGTTTACACTACTAATAAGAATCTACTGACAGTAAGAGACAACTATAGGAAAATTATATTGCAGGTTCCTTTGAAGTCCATGAAGTTGCTGGGAAATGGATCTTGTCTTAGACTTACAGGTTACTTACTTAGGCTTACACATCAGATACATTGTTTACATTAATCCAGTGTGGCTAGGCATGTTATAAAATAGGTGCCACCTCTCTATGGTAGCTAAATATACAATGTGCTGATTTCTACAGTAATGTACTTATTTTTACAACTATTACTTAACTTTAATTACATACTATTAAATTGCATTTCTTGAGAATATAGAATATTGCACCATTGTTATTTTCTAGCTGTCATTTTGTTCCCTACAGTCTTGGTCTTATCCAAAATATTGCATTAGGTTTATGATTTTAAACTAATACTTTATTGTCCATACACTAAATTGCCAACAATGGTAAAAGTGTTGCTTTCAGACTGAATTACTGGAAATCTCCTGAAATACGTGTTTGTTTGTTTGTTTGTTTGTTTTCAATTTTATTTTAAGTATACAGCATGTTGCTTTTCTACCTATTATGTAGTTTTAATATCTCTCACTCCCTTCAAATTTCACTTTTACCTGTTTGTGATCAGGGCATAATAATATCTTTAGTATATGCTTGGATGTCATATACAAATGCAATCATGATAGTTTCTCATTCTACTTTTTACAAATCTGTTATTTGGCATTTTCTGTGTAGTCCTTCTATGGAGTTATGAAAGCATGCATACACATGGACAAACACACATTCAGACATACTCACATAGATACATATATACACAAACATAATCTAAGCCCTCATATTTCTTTTCTTTTCTTTTCTTTTCTTTTTATTGAATTTTAGGTTTTGGGGTACATGTGAAGAACATGCAAGATTGTTGCATAGGTACACACATAGCAGTGTGGTTTGCTGCCTTCCTTCCCCTCACCTGTATCTGTCATTTCTCCCCATGCTATCTCTTCCCACCTCCCCACCCCCCATTCCTCCCCCATTTCCCCCCAATGGACCCCAGTGTGTAGTGCTCCCTCATATTTCTTAAATAAATATTTATTCCCTAAAGTTGCACATTTGGTTACTCCTCCCCCCCCCCCTTTTTTTTAGTTTGTTTTAGTTTTCAGGGTTTTTTAGTTTTTTTGTTTTGTTTTGTTTGTGTGTGTGTGTGTGTGTGTGTGTGTGTGTGAGAGAGAGAGAGAGAGAGAGATAGAGTCTTGCTGTGTTTCCCAGGCTGGAGCACAGTAGTGCAATCAAAGCTTTATTTAACCTCTTACTTTGGGGCTCAAGTGATCCTCTCACCTCAGCCTCCAAAGTAGCTATGACTATAAGTGCAGGCCACCAAGCCTGGATAATTTTTTTATCCAGTCCACCAAGGCTGGAGAATATTTTTGTAGACATAAAGTGTCTTCCTATAGTGTCCAGGTTGGTTTCAAACCCTTGGCCTCAAGTGATCCTCCCACTTTGACTTCTTAAAGTGAGGTAACATTTTTTTCTTATGTAATAGGCAAAGTTGAGCAATATAGCCAGTGATTTGGCTGACACAGGCTTTCCAACTGTGCCCTACTAAGTTCTCAAAAAACATATAACAGCTTCCAACCACATGTGCTCCAATTGTATTGCATTTTATACTCTGTGAAAGATTGTCACTACCACCTTAAATGTGATTTTTTTCTGTGTATAGTGAGAATAATCAGAGTTTTTAAAATTTCATTTATGTGTTTACTATTTTCCCGTTGAACAAAGTATTCCTTATTCCTTAGATAAATTTATATTTAGTCTCATTATGACTATTTAGCTTCCCATTCTCTCTGTTGAAATACGTCAATAAATATTGAATAAATAGGCTTACCGTGAAAACCAATTACTATTCTACATGTTAGTATGCTGAGCAATAAATACACATATAAATGTATGTTGAGAAGGTATATATGCCATGTAAAAAAATAGAGCAGATTAAGGGGTATTAGAAAGGCAGAGGTCTTGCTGGGTAAAAATTTAATTGAAGTGGTCAGAGTTGTACTTAGTAAAAAGGTAAAATCTGAATAAGGACTTGAAGTGAGAGCCACTAGTAAAGCAGTGTTTTTCTATAGCAAATTTGATAATGTTATCTACCTTAATATTCTAAACCATTTATGACAAATTTCCAATTATTTTGACTGGCATAAAAAAATTGTTTATGACTAGGTTCATGTGTAGCACATCTTTTGCAATTTCTGTGCAATGCCCCTATTGACTGTGACTTGGATGTCCAATGCTATTGTAAACCTCTGTACCTGGCTACATGCTTTCTCACTTGTTCAGGAACATTCTCCACTCTCACCAAGTTTTCATTAAGAGAACTGCTGTATAACTTTGCATGCCCTCAGGTCTTTGGAAAGACGTTCTACATCTGACAATCTAAATTTTCTTCTGAACTATCATGTGAGTCAATCCAAGTCTTCACCTTGGAGCTTATGATATGACATAGTAATTACAAATAATTTAAACACTTATCTTGAACTTGTAAGTTCATTTAAGGCAAAGGGTAAGTTTTCATTTTCATAGTTCCAGTATTTTTTCATAAATTTATCAAAAAAGCCCAATTACGTTCTTTGATATGTCTTTCACATCGAGTTTTTTTTAATGTTTCTGTGATATTTTATTTTTTTATGTGGTTTGACAATCATCTTGGTATGGTACACAATGCAATATTGCTGGTAGTCACATTAACTCTGAATTTTGCCTTGTTTTCACTCATTCAAATTGTTTTTCAGTCAAATTATTTTAATAATCTGTTGACTATTAATTGGTCAACTGACTTACAAACAATGCCCATTTTTATTCCAGTAGTTAAAATCACACCCTCAAACTGGCATATGTTGTTTGAACAAAATTCTATTTTGTTCCTATTTCTACATAAGAAAACACTTAAACTCCATTAAGTTAATGCATAAATCAATCAGTAACTTTATACTCTACATTCAGATGATCATCCTTATTGGATAGCCTATGTACATTTCTCCAACTACCTTTATTCCCGCTATATAACAAAATATCATTACATTCTTTCCTGAAGACTTTTTTCAGTCTTGTAGTAGAAGGTTATATTATCTATAAAAATCTGATGGAGGAAAAAATGCCTGGATATCATATGTGTATATGTGTGTGCATACTGTAGAGATTTTAAATTGTGTTTATAGGACATTCAGAGTGAATCATCTTGCATAGGTCATTTATTGTACAAATCCAAAGTCAAATTTTATGTGAAATCCTATGCAGCTCTCTTTATAATTCCAGTAATAAGCTCAGGGTTAATATCTTTGTTTGCAGCTAAAATCCTATGTAGTTCTCTCTGTAATTCCAGTCATAAGCTCAGTTTTATATCTTTGTTTGCAATGCTCATGGAAATTATTACTTGAGTAAGTATTTAGGTTCGAGTTCAACTATTATGTTACCTTGTCATCCTGCTTGAAGCGTTTAATACACACACACACACACACACACACACACACACACATACACACACACACACAGAGTATTTAGAAGTATCATTATTTATCATTGATATTTAAATTATTTCCTAAAACCAATACTTTGATCACCTTTCTGCTCTCCTCCATCTTTCCTGCCAGGATATCAGTTTCTAGTTTGGTTATATAAATGGTTAAAATTCATATGGACTGTTCCAAGGTGTCACATTACCATGTGGAGTTGGACCAATTGCCACCACTTTGATAATTAATATAGCAACATGATGCAGAGTTGCTTTTTTATACTTTTTGTAAAAGCCCATTTTGAAGAGATTTATAGTTTCATACTGGAAATGAATTTATTTCCATAGATGCAAGAGTTCTGCTGCTGCTTTTGACAGTAAATATAGATGACTCTCATCCAACTTACTAGCCCAATGCGAGCTTGCTTATATGTCATAGATGACATTACTGTTCAAAGATGAAAGCAAAATTGATGGTTGGGTACTAAGTGATGAGGTACATAATCCACTTACCAAGAAAGATATTTAAATTTGAAACATTAAATGGATTTTACTTCAAAGTCATCAATTGTGCATATATTAATTCAATTTTGGAGCATCACTTCTGAAACTAACAGTTTTTTTTTCCCAAAACAATAAGCTTTGACACTATGTTACTATATAAACAGCCCAAACTGGGTTATTGAAGTTCTCTAAAGAGTTATTGAAACTTAGAAACAAAAGAAAAAGAGAAAAGAAACTAATTATATTCCATATCAAGTACAGCTTTAGTTAAAAAATATCTAAAATAAATATTGATTTTTAGTTCTAAGGTTAGATACCAAGTACGAATATAGAATTGTGATATTCTTAGCTTTACAATTACTTCTATAGTTCTATGAAAGGAGGATTGTCATGCAGAGAGAATTTCAAAATTAATGATTTTTATTATTTTGAAAAAGAAATACTACACTTTGTATGTATGATTTGAGGCTGATAGATTTTATTTATGATAAAATCTTGAAATTTTTTTTTTTTTTTTTTTTGAGATGGAGTTTCACACTTGTTACCCAGGCTGGAGTGCAATGGCGCGATCTCGGCTCACCGCAACCTCCGCCTCCTGGGTTCAGGCAATTCTCCTGCCTCAGCCTCCT
This sequence comes from Saimiri boliviensis, assembly GCF_048565385.1. Lineage (NCBI taxonomy): Eukaryota > Metazoa > Chordata > Mammalia > Primates > Cebidae > Saimiri > Saimiri boliviensis. The sequence continues at coordinate 274,648,768 of NC_133449.1, read as the reverse complement.
GAGTAGCTGGGATTACAGGCATGTACCACCATGCCCAGTGAATTTTTTGTATTTTTAGTAGAGACGGGGTTTCACCATGTTGACCAGGATGGTCTCGATCTCTTGACCTCGTGATCCACCCGCCTCGGCCTCCCAAAGTGCTGGAATTACAGGCATGAGCCACCGTGCCCAGCCGAAAATCTTGAAGTTAATACACAGCAGTGTTCTAATAAAGACAAGCGTCCTGATAGATCAAAAACCATGAAGGAAACTTTGCCAATCTAAAACAAGATGGCATCAGGTCAAAAAAGAAAAACAAACTTCAGGACAAATGAGAGGACTGTCATCAAATGTGGGGGGAATATAGAGAAGACATCAATCCCGGGGGAGGTAAAAGTCAGGGGCAAACGAATGGTAAGAGAGTTGAAGTGAAACTTTAAAATAAAAAAAGAATGTATATTTGCAGAAAGCTAGATGAAATAAACCTATGAAACAAAAAATAAGTTGATATTCACAGGTAGATAGAAATTTTATTTTAAAATCATCAGTCCTCTGGATAGCAAAATGGAGAGTTTACAGGAAAAAACAGTTTTTCTATAAAAAAGCAGGTTTTTTTTAAGTAATGGGCTGCAGAAAGCAGTGGAAAACAGACATCACTGTATCTTTATGTTTGATCAAAAAAAAAAAAAAAACAAAGTAAAGTTTATTATAACTAGATAGTTAAAATTGCAGGTGTTAGAACCATGATAGTTGTTTAGTATTAGTAAAATAGATTAAGATGATTAATATGAACGTACAGTTGACACTATACTTTTTTTAAAACAAAAGCTAAATACAAAATTATAATGTTAAGGGAACCACTAAACAAATATGAATAGAAGATATTATTCTCCAACTAATAAAGGTAAAAAGCAACAAACAAATGATTAAATAAAACAGTCAGACCAAAAAACAAAACGTAGTATATGAGACAAATAAATGCAAGCAAATTGAAGAAGTAAAAAATATTGTAAATATATATCATATAATTACAATATTAATGATAATATAATAATTCAAAGATAGATATTAAGAAAGTATAAGAAAAATATATATTCTATACAAAAGAGAAAAATTTTAAATAATATAGAAATGTAAGAATAAAATGATAGAATAAATAAAAATAAAGGAGACAATTTGCAAATAATCATGTAACAGGTAACATATCTTTTGAAAGAACTTGAAAAGATGCAATAATGTTGATAAAAATAAAATTTTACCAAGAAGACATAGCAGTCCCAAATTTGTATTTGCCCAGTATAATAGCTTTAAATATGTAATAGAAAGCACCAAAAAATTAAAGTATTTGTTGAAGATTGGCATTATACTTCTAGAAATCAAGATACAAGCTGGAAAAAAGATTTCCAAATCTTTATTAGATGAAAGATTAAAACTAAATGAACATAGCTTTTCATTGAAATGATCACAAATGATATTACTAACATAAATAAAATGTAAGGTATAAAATGTTACAGAATAATCAGAAATTTAATAACACCAAAATAGTTCATCAAATAAGACAGGAACCATAATTAAACTAAATTAAAAAATAATACAGTAGTATGAAATAATAGATTCAAATATACACATTTATGTGACTAAAATGGAAAAAATTTTGAAAGCTTATCAAAAATCAAAATTGGCTTCAGGAATAATAAAAAAATTCTTAATAAACCCAAAATAAAATGAAACACTAAGGATGAAGAATGTAGCTATTGTAAAAATTATTCAAAGTACAGAAAACATGGCAAGCTACCTAATCTAATGCCTTTGAACCTGCTTATATAACTCAATTATGAAAATGAGACAAGTCCAGGCCAAGAAAATTTATACACACACATACACACACTCATATTCATACACTTTCACTAATTTAATATTATATAGTATTTTCTAATAAGCAATCACGATGTGTCAATGACAAAAAGCAATAATCCTTTATTTCCAATAAATCTGTGAGTTGTCTAGTCAATTCTTCTGAACTGGCACAGGCTTTCTAAGCTCAGCTAGTTCAATTAGTTGATGGGGCTCGCTTGTAAAGATAGCCTTACGTGAGCAGGCTTGGGCACTGTAGGTGGCCTCAAATTCCAGCAGGCTACTTCAAGCATGTCCCTGTATTAGTCTTTTTTTCACACTGTGGATAAAATCATACCCAAGAGCAGACAATTTACAAAAGAAAGAGGTTTAATAGACTCACAGTGCTGCATGGCTGGGGAAGCCTCATGATCATGGTGAAAGGTGAAAGGCACATCTCACATGGAGGCAGACAAGAGAGCTTGTGCAAGGAAACTTCTCTTTATAAAACCATTGGACCATGTGAGACTTATTCACTTTCACAAGAATAGCACAGGAAAGACCTGCCCCTGTGATTCAATTACTTCTCACTGGATCCCTCCCACAACACATGGGAATTGTGGGAGCTACAACTGAAGAGGAGATTTGGGTGGGGACACAGCCAAACCGTATTGGTACCAATGATGAAAATCCTAATGGGAAGAAAAAAAGATAATATAACATCTTTTTATAGTATTTTATTAAAATACATCAAAATATTATATAAAATATATCAATATTATATAATATTTTTATAATATTTTATTAAAATACATCAAAGATTTTACCAATTAAGTGTTATCCTAGCTATGGGTTTTGTCCATAGCTAGGAAAAAATTTAATAGGTAAAATCTTTAATCTATTTTAATAAAATGCAGATAGGATTTAGTTGATATCAGGAAAAATATGAATCAAAGTTGAATCTCAAGTTTTTGGCTTCAGAAAACAGATATTGACAAACTTGCAGAAGAGCAGGAGAAAAACAACTTTGGCGATATGGTGGTGATGGCAAAAGTAAGATTTCTATTTTACAGATGTTAAGTGAATATATCAATAAGCCAGTTCATTATATGATACTAGAAATCAAAGTTAATCTTGAATGAATTTATGTGAGAATCCCTGTATTTTCATATTAAATAGAAACTAAAATTAAATAAAAGTTCAATGTTTGGTCAGTTTCTTTAGATTTGTAAAATAAGAAATTTGTAAAAATTCAAAGTAAAAGAATGTGTCACTACATTCTTCTTATCATCATATTTTTGGAGCTATAATTACTGCATACTGAAGATAAGAATGTGAGTGGAAAATAACTACAAAATTTGTTAACACAAAAATTATTTCTCCAATTGAGTTTAATCGAATTGGATCTCTATAATATTCATATAAGAATTCATATTTATTGAAAACTTGAAGCATAAAGAATCTTAGCAAAAAGCAAGATTTATTTTTAATTTTATTATTTTAATTATTTAGAGACAGAGGATCACTCTGCTGCCCAGGCTGGAGTAAAATGGTGCAGTCTCAGCTCACTGCAACCTGCATCTCCTGGGTTCAAGTGATTCTCCTGTCTCAGTTCTCAAGTAGCTGGGACTACAGGTGTGAACCACCCACCCCATTAATTTTTATATTTTTTAGTAGAGATGGGGTTTCACTATTGAAACCCCAGGCTGGTCTGAAACTCTTGACCTCAGGTGATCTGCCTGCTTTGGCATCCCAAAGTGCTGGGATTATAGGCCTGAACCACAGCACCTGGCCAAGAGTTGGTTTTTAGAGAAAGCCTAAATGCTGGTCTAGTCTAGAACTAATACAGTAATCACACATAATATTATGCTTGAAATAATAAATGCCTAAACAGCATTAAATGGCATCCTTAGACAAGTAAAAATATTCTGGATCATATCAACCTATGCCAGCAAAGAATCTTTGCCTTTCTTATAGGCAGTGTGATATATTGGGAAAAATAATTACCATGTAGAGTTACATGGCAGTGACACTTTTAAACTTAGGCTTCACAACTTTGAGCATGTTACTGAATAATTTTTCTGAACATCAATTAATGCATGCACATTGCTAACATTGGGAGAAACAATAGTTATTCAACCTGTTAAGGTTTTTTTTTTTTTTTAAGTTGCTTAAGTTTTAATCTTCTATATTGTAATATAAAAGCACCTAGAGAAAATAAACACACAAGAATATCTAACAAAAACATAAGATTCTTTCCAATCAGAATTACAAGGCTTAAACTTCTTGGAGACAACTAGCTAGAGGAAGTTATTCAGTTATTAGGGCAACTCAGTAGCAAAAAATATGCTTGATTTGGTCGTCTTCTGGCAACTAGATTCTGTGGGTTTGTTCTCCTGTTGTGCAAGAATAAAGTAGAATGCTGAATACAGAAAACACTAAGAAAAAAACATTTAAAAGTATTCTGTAACTTTATCCATAAGGGTTATAGACAGAACTGAGTTACAAAATGTAGAAGGTTACTCTAAACCGATGAAAGCTGCAATCAAGAAACAGTTTCCAGGTACCTGCAGCTAGGATGACACAACAATCTTTTCACCATATTTGTGTAAACAAAATATAATCACTATCCCTGGGAGTGAAAAACAGTTTGGGGGAGGAAGTAGACTAAATTATATTTTGAAAAAACACATGGGCATATTTTTTACTGATTTATTGTCACCATACAGATGGTCTGAGATGAATCATGTTTTAAAAAAAAAATTATAGGATACTCTTGAAGTTTCAGCTACTTTTATTTCCATTTTGATAATTAATTGTTCATGTCCTTCATAAAAAATAAATATAAAAATTCAGATAATATTTCCATCAATAGCATGAAAATCTTTATAATATTGTTATATTTGTTTCAATTGCCCTGTTTGAAAGTCAAAGTGAATAAAAATAAAGCATGCTTAATAAAAAAAAAATTAAAATTGGCATTTTAGTATTGTATAAATATTTCAGAGGAAATGATAGTAAATAATTATATGCACAATATTAAATAAATAATAAATACAGGTAGAAACAAATATAGGTGTCTATATGTATAAGCACATATAGGCGCATATATATACATAAACATATGTATTTACTGTGTATATATGCACATATATAAAATTTCCAACTAACTTTCTATAAACTGAGAGCAAGGGATATAAACAGAACTGATTCACAGTATATATGAAGGTTACTCTAAACCAATGAGTGCTAACATCAAGAAACCATTTCCAAGTATCTGCTTTTTTTTTTTCTTTTTTTTTTTTTTTTTTTTTTTTTTTGGTGGAGTGAGGGGGATGTAGTAATGTTGGTACTATTATTAGTGTTTTCTTTTCAAGAAAATAAAGCTAATAATAATGTAAATTACTAAGACAACAGAAATAATTAACTATATAAGTTATCTTAAACATTTTCTTCTGAAACTGAGGCAGGAGAATGGAGCCTGGAGGCAGGGAACAGAAGGCTGATCCATGCTGACTTCCTGGAACTAAATCAAATGAAAGCACTTCAGCAATCACAGGAATGTGAATGGCTTTGTAACTTCCCATTCGTCCTCTCTGTTTACATAGATCACACACACCAAGTAACATGCTCTCCATTTACAATAGGGTGCATTCCGAGTAAATGGCTCTGTGGCTTCACTTCATTTTCTTCATTTACTTAGAATATATGCCAGGTAACCAATGGGAAATTTCTAGAGTATTGAAAGCCCAGAAAATTCTGTCAGAGGGACTCTTGAGACCTTCACTTGGGACCGCTCCCACACTATAAAGTATACTTCCATTCTCAATAAATACCTGCTTTTATTTCCTCACTTTGTTTGTGAATTTGTCCGATTTTTTGTTCAAGATGCCAAGAACCTGGAAACCTTCTACTGGTAACAAAACTATTTATGTGGACAGAAAAGTGTTATATTGATTTTTACTATAAATACAGAATATATTAAATCGAAGTGAATGAACTCTTGCATAAATATACCAGTATGCATGGGTAAAGAGGTAGTTTCTTTTTTTCTTCTTTTTTTTGAGACGGAGTTTCACTCTTGTTACCCAGGCTGGAGTGCAATGGCGCGATCTCGGCTCACCGCAACCTCAGCCTCCTGGGTTCAGGCAATTCTCCTGCCTCAGCCTCCTTAGCAGCTGGGATTACAGGCACATGCCACCATGCCCAGCTAATTTTTTGTATTTTTAGTAGAGATGGGGTTTCACCATGTTGACCAGGATGGTCTCCATCTCTCAACCTCGTGATCCACCCGCCTCGGCCTCCCAAAGTGCTGGAATTACAGGCTTGAGACACTGCACCCAGACAAGAGGTAGTTTCTTAAATAACATTGTTTTAATGGATAGAGTTGTATTGCTGGGATTCCTTTGTAAACTAGTGACTTAAAATTTGTATGACTCATATTTTGAGAGAAAATGGTTAATGGACATTATCTTAATTTTCTTCTGGATACTTTCAGCTTAATATTTTTTATATATGGTCTCGATCTTGTCACAAAGTGATATGTATAATATTTTCTAATTTCTTTAATTTTTTTTTCTTTTTTTTTGAAATGGAGTTTCACTCTTGTTACCCAGGGTGGAGTGCAATGGCACAATCTTGGCTCACTGCAACCTCCACCTCCTGAGTTCAAGCAATTATCCTGCCTCAGTCTCCCGAGTAGCCGGGACTACAGGCATGCACCGCCATGCCCAGCTAATTTTTGTATTTTTAGTAGAGATGGGGTTTCACCGTGTTGACCAGTATGGTCTTGATCTCTTGACCTTGTGATCCACCCACCTTGGCCTCCCAAAGTGCTGGGATTATAGACATGAGCCATCACGTCCAGCCTTCTTTAATTTTTTATTGAATTTTTATTGTCTCATATGTGCATGTATTTGTAACACAAAATCATATTGAAAAGATGTTGTGTCATATGGTCTTGAATGTTCTAGTTCAGGGATTCCCAAACCCCAGGCCACAGACTGGACTGATACGGGTCTGTGGCCTGTTAGCAACCAGGCTGCATGGCAGAATGTGAGTCACGGGGTCAGTGAGCAAAGCTTTGTCTGTATTTAAGACTGCTTCCATTCACTCACCTTACTGCCTGAGCTCCTCTCCCATCGGATCATCTGTGAAGTTACGTAATTAATCATAGCAGCACGAACCCTATTGTAAAATGCACATGCAAGGGATCAAGGTGGCTTGCTTCTCATGAGAATCTAATGCCTGATGATCTGCACCCCCAGATGGGATATTCTACTTAAAAGTGTAAACCCTAAAAATCTGAGACAGGTCTGTCAATTTAGAAAGTTTATTTTGCTAAGGCTCAGCACACACACCAGTGACACAGCCCCGGGAGGTCCTGACCACAGTGTGCCCAGGATGGTCAGAGCACAGTTTGGTTTTATGCATTCTAGGGAGACAGGAGACATCAATTAACATCTGAAGATAAACACTATTTAGCCTTGAAAGGTGAGACAACTGGAAACAAAGGTGGGGAGAATCCAAGCAGGGTGGGGCTTCCAGGTCATAGGCAGATAAGAGAAAAATGGTTGCATTCTCTTGAGTTTCTTATTAGTCTCTCTAAAGGAGGCAATCAGATACGCATTTATCTTGGTGAGCAGAGGGGTGACTTTGAATAGAATGAGAGACAGGTTTGTTCTAAGCAATTCCCAGCTTACTTTTCCCTTTAGCTTAGTGATTTGGGGGCCCCAGGACTCATTTTCCTTTCACACAGGAAAACATGCTCAGAATTCTCATTGATTCTACATTATAGTGAGTTGTATAATTGTTTGATTCCTTAGCACAATGTAGTAACAATAAAAATAAAGTACACAATAGATATAATGTACTTAAATCATCCCAAATCTTCCCCAGCCTGGTTCCATGGAAAAACTGTCTTCCATGAAACTGGTCCCTGCTGCCAAAATGTTTAGGAACTGCTGTTTTCATTGAATAAAATGACTTATTCTAACTAATTCATTTAAGAAATCATTAATCACACACAAAAAAGTGTAAAAGCCTTGAAATCATGTCAATTGGTTGAGAAGCCAATTTCTTGAGGGAAAATAAAGGTAATAGAGGCTGTGCTAGTACAGAAATGCACAGCTAACCACTCTCTATTTTCATCCAGCCACACGTAAGAAATAACACAAGACACCGACGCAGAAAGGCTAAGTCATGTCAAGGGTTAAATTAGTGAGGTATACACTTAAGCTTCTTTCACAAGAGAGAATTAAAGCTGTTTGTTGTACAGCTAATAAGGATGCATGAGGAAAAAAAAAATTAATCTTGAATGAATCAATTATAACACTTTTGGACATTTTGAAGAGTAAAGGTAAGAACTATTCATTATACAATTTTCCCCTCATTTATATTATATATATTTTTTGGAGTGGTAGAAACTGTGTTTTTATTGTGATATCATACAAATAACATAAAATTGACCATTTAAATCATGTGTAAGTATACAGTTCTGTGACATAAGAACAATCATATTGTTATGTAACCATCACCACAATCCATCTCCAGAGCTTTTATCATTCCAAACTGAAACTTGTACATTAAACATCAACTCCCCATTTGCCTCTGTCCATCCCTGGGAAATTACTATTTTTCTTCCTTCTAATCTAATCTAATCTAATCTTATTATATATACACAATCTACAAAGATGAACACACACACCCACACACACACAGATACACACACATTCCTACATAGATGCATAAATTTATTGTCTACCTGTACCTCTGCTTTAATTTTCTGTAAGCTATTCAACCACAACATATTCAAATGAACTCTAATTATCCATGTTGTTTAACTTTTATATGTATTTCTTGCCTTGGAAAAGTACATTGACACCTAATTAGGTGTCAAAACATTGTTCTTGTTGTCTTCTGAGCTTCACACATATAGGCAGGATCCTTCTCCCTCCCCAAACAATATATTGAAAGCCTAACTTCTAGAATCTCAGAATATGACTATTTTTGAAGGAAGGACCTTTAAAGTGGTGACTAAGTTAAAAAGGACCTTTAGGGTGTGACCAAATCCAATCTGACTGGTGTCCTTATATGAAGATGAACTTTGTATGCTAAAAGTGACATTAGCGTTGTGCATGCATACAGAGAAAAGATCATCTGAGCACACGGTTAGAATGTGGCTATCTGTAAGCCAAAAGAGAGAGGCCTAAGACGACACCAAACCAGCTGATAGCTGATCTTGAATTTTCAGCCTCCAGGACTGGGAGACAATAAACTTCTGTTATTTAAGCCATACAGTCCATGATATTTTGTTATGGCAGCCCTAGCAATCCAATACAGTAGATTACTTTTCTCCCTAATAATCAGCAAGTAAGGCTATTTCCTCATGCCTTTCAAAGTCTATCTTCCCGTGAAGGTGCCACAGTAACTGCACTATTATAGGATTATCTCACTGAACATCTGAAAAACAGGTGCCATTTGTTGGCTTTCTTGCCTCTAATATCGACCACCATTTGTCATATTGCTGCAAGAGTTCTCTTTCGATGGCACATGTGTGCTCATTCATGTCTAATCAGAATATTTCAATGATTCTTTGTCTACTGTGAACACTAAGTATCTTAGCATGGCAGGAGAGCCTCTTAAACTTATTGTCAGTTAGGAGGCACCTCTAACCTTGAACTTAAGTTTCAACTATAATCATCTGATTATACCAATTACACCAATCATCTGAGATGCTTATTAAAAACAGAATTCCCATGCTTCTTCTCTGGAGATTCAGCTTCATTAAATCTGAGTTGTGTATTGGGAATCTGTATTATTAGCTAACTTCCCAGTTGATTTGTATTATCAGTCAAGTTTATAAGCCATAAAGTATAATATATTCTTGTAGTATATTTCCAAAATATATTACTTCACTGAGAATTATGTAACTTTACATTTTCTAAATCTAATTGGCCCTTATTGAGGAATGAAATATTGTCTTTTTTGAAAACCAAAGATAACTTAATACACTGACCTAGATATAACATAAATAACATTAATAAGACACAAGCAAACTACATTAAAATTGCTAAATATTAGAGTTGATGTGTATATGACCTGTTCAATTTGATTTGAAGGGCTGTGTTCAGTAAAAATGATCAGTTAGCATGGACAGTGCACAGAAGTAAAATAAAAAGAGAGTGAGGAGTTCTCTAGACTCCATTACAATAGTAGAACTGTTTAAGATGAAAATATATCAAAAACTCTTAAGTGTAAGTAGTGTTTTCTCCAGTTAAAATTGAAATATGGCTGAAGGAAATGTGTGTATGTGTGTGTGTGTGTGTGTGTGTGTGTGTGTGCATACCTTGTATTAAGGTGAAACTTAGATGTTTTTCCAATTCTATCAAATCAAATCGAATTCAAAATACAAACTACATTCTGAGTAAGTATTTTCCAAGATTACAAATTGGTGAAACTTGTTTTAAATCTATTGCAAAGTAATAAACTCATATTTATGAGACTGCCTGTTATTTTATCTTATCTTTAAAAAACAATAAAAAGAGGATAATATAGTAAAAGTTTCTCTACTATAGATTCTTCTTTCAGAAGGGAATAATGGTTGCATTTTATCTCCTTATATTAAACCTAGAAAAGTTATTCTCACACCTAAAATATTAGAAAAGTATCAGGAAATATGATGATTATATTAATTTCTTAAAAAGTCACATAAATTCAATTTGTTATTTAAGAAAATTAAAATGAAATGTACATTTTCAAACTACAAAAAATAATAAGATACAAAAATTATGCAAGTAAAAATGAGTGTAACAATCAACATAATATAATATTAATTAAAGCACTGACAGCTCTAAAACATTAAAGATCATCATGAAAATGTATATTACAGCAAAAGAAAAAGTAAAGAAATTGTATTTATACAATTACTATATTTTTAATGTTATTTTTAAAAACTGTTGACCAAGTTACTTAAAATTCTAAGTCACTGTGTTAGTCTGTTTTGCGCTCTTACAACAAAATACTACAGCATGTGTCATTTATAATGAACTGAAATGTATTGGCTCACATGTCTGGAGGGTGGGAAGTGCAAGATCAAGGGTCTGGTAACTCATGAGGACAGGCTTGTTCTATAGTCACATGACAGATGGGCAAATAGAGTGCCAGAGAGAGCAACAGGGGGCCAATTGCATCATCTTATATTGGCATCAACCTATCCATGAAGATATATCCCTTGGGACCTAATCACCTATTAAAAGTCCTACCTCTCAATACTGCTGTGATGACTATAATTTCAAAATGAGTTCCGGAGGGGACAAACATTCAAACAATTTCAGTTGTACATATTGAAATGTCTGTACAACTGGAAAATAGATTGTAAATATGGAATTCAAAGTTCTTATTTAATATTTCTATTTATTACCTACATCTGGAGGCATATATCCTTAATCCTTTAAATCTGGAATTGTTCAAAATCATTTGATGGGCTCATATAAATATAGACGCTCAAGTTGTATTTTTTTTTTTTTTTTTTTTTTTTTTTTTGAGACGGAGTTTCGCTCTTGTTACCCAGGCTGGAGTGCAATGGCGCGATCTCGGCTCACTGCAACCTCCGCCTCCTGGGTTCAGGCAATTCTCCTGTCTCAGCCTCCTGAGTAGCTGGGATTACAGGCACGCGCCACCACGCCCAGCTAGTTTTTTGTATTTTTAGTAGAGACGGGGTTTCACCATGTTGACCAGGATGGTCTCGATCTCTCGACCTCGTGATCCACCCGCCTCGGCCTCCCAAAGTGCTGGGATTACAGGCTTGAGCCACCGTGCCCGGCCCAAGTTGTATTTTTAGGTAGTTATATAGACATTAGCAGCTAGAGGGGGTAGGCGAAGAGAGCAGAAGGGGTCACTAAGAAAGTCCCTGGCCCATCTAAGTTCAGCTCCAGAACCACCCTAACTCCATCCTGACTGATAGAGTTTGTGGTAAGGTCTGTGGCCAGCACAACCTGTAGAAGGAGAAATGAGGGTACAGATGGACATTCCTTAATCGGCCAATGCCCAGTAACCTAAAACTGTATTTCAAGTTAACCCTAAGCTCATCATACCATTATTATAATGAACTTTACACGTAGTTTTGCTCCGAGTGGGTTTTTCTTAATAAATTATGTGTAAAAACATGTGCGGTTTAACTTTAGTTATATAACCATAAACTGCCACTCAATTAAATTGTTGATCAAGTTGCTTAAAATTCTGAGTCACTTTGTTAGTCTGTTTTGTGCTCTTACAACGTATATCTTTTTTTTTTTTTTTGAGGAGGAGGAGGCAGAGGTTGCGGTGAGCCGAGATCACGCCATTGCACTCCAGCCTGGGTAACAAGAGCAAAACTCTGTCTCAAAAAAAAAAAAAAAAGATATACGTAAAGTGTCAATACAATTAATTACTTGGTGGTTTATTCTTAGAAATTCCATCCTTTTTCTAGAAAAATTTCTCATTTGAATATAATATGCAATGGGTCTCATTATTACTATGAGTATTCAAATTTTACTATAAGGCAACAGGGTAAATTACATGTAACTATCATAAATTGGAACTTTTTAGAATTTATGGTTATTAATACAACAAACAAATCATTCTTATCAGTTAGGTTGTAGGTATCAAAAGCTTATCTCTAATATTTAAAAATATCCTTTGGTGTTTTAAACTTAAAGGCCTAATAAGTGAATGAACTATCATGGCAGCTAAATAAATAAATAAATAAATAAATAAATAAATAAATAAAGGCCAAGGAATAAATCCTCAGTTACAGCTAGACATAGGAAACATTACCTGGGAGTTTCCATTCTTTGCCTTACCTTAGTTGTGTTTACTTTATTATCAGGAGGCCAAGTTAACCATCCATAACTCCATACTTCTATCTTACCTTCCCATTATAGTACAATATTCGATTATAATACTGCATTTTATGATACTAATCTCTATACAACAACAACAAAATACTACTTAACTTTGTGTGTTCTTATTGGGCCAGCTTTGATCACATGATGATTTCTGAACTAATCATTGTAGCTGAATGGATATAAGCTGTAACTGGCCAATGATGAGGCTTATATTCAAACTACAGAAATGATTGAAGTCATCTCTATGTGAACTTGGATTGAGATCAAGGTGTTAGTGTAGAAAAACACAGCTAGTCTTTCTCAGAGTGGAGGGAAAGATCCTAAGCAAACAAACAAATAAACATGCACTTTACATATTTAGTTTAAAGTACTATATATATATATATATATATATATATACACACATGTATTATATATAATACATATATAATACATATATATGTAAGACACTTATACACTTACATATATATGTGTAATACACTTATATATATGTAATACACTTGTAAACACAGTCTTCAGTAACATTTTTACTCCTAAAATACATCATTTACTGAGGTTAGTTACTGAAATACTGAGGAAGTTTTCAATAGAAATAGGCAGATTCCTGCAAAGTTATATGCTCATGGCTGACTTAGAAATTTGAAAGAATTATTTTAATTTGCAGTCTTGAATATTGTGATAATAATGCCACGAAAACGTTTGTGAACGCCCCATGGGTATATTCACCAGTGTGTTCTCTGTGATTCCTTATAGACTCTATATGCCTTCCAAGGAGATTAAGTGATTTCATCACAGGTTATTACCTAACGCACACCCTTCAGTTTTCAGAGCTGATGAACAGCGGTCAGATAAGGTTTGTGTTTCTGAAGAATAAGGGTGTATATTATTAAAGTTGGTTTAGTATAGTCACTTTCGGTTAACACATTTTTCCAGAACGGTCTATAAATCAAGACAGGTCAGCACATATGAAGCAATCAAACTGCACTGTTCCTGTTTGTCTCAAATTGCTAGTCCGTGGAGTGGTAATTCTTATTTGCACAAAGAATGTTTGGGGAACGATTATTCTGGTCATTAAATCAGTATTCCCTTGCCGATCTATTTGTCTAGAAGAACTCTGTGTATATGTGGGGGTAAAAAATTCATCAGTGTTTCCAGAACAATTGGTGTAAGATGGTCATACATTTGAACCCATTGCTACATTCTTAGAAGACTGGGGGAGCGATTAGAGTGGTCAGGGTGCAGATTAGTCGTAGCTATGAACAGGATGTAGATGTTATAGGGGAGTGATCGTATTTATTTCAAGATGAGTGTCCATTGCCCATACTCAACCATCTATTCCATTCATGCTGTTATGAAAGGAGGAAAATCTCATGCCCTGCCTTCCACTGCCGCACGTCCACAATAAGGATATGGTAGGAAGAGTGTAGTAAGCAATGAAGAAAGAAAACAAGACCATATTTTCCTAGATTGTAGGTTGGGCCTCAGGATAGCCCCCTCCCTTCTGTGATCCAGCAGCCTCAACCTCCATCGAGTCTCTCCTCTTCATCACTGTGAAGAGCTAAGTTTTCTAATAGAATTTCTGTGATCATGTTCTCTTCTATACATAGACAACAGGTCACCAAAATGCCAATGTTGCAATATCAGTTGAATTGGATATGAGTCTCAAGTCTGTTATTCTGCTATAGACTAAATGCTGGTGTCCTTCCAAAATTTTTGTGTTGAAATCATAAACCGCAATGTGCTGGTATGAGGAGATGAGATGAGATAGTTGGTAGGTGATTAGATCAGAAGGGGGAAGCCCTTGTGAACAAAATTGGTTTCCTTATTAAAAAAACATTCCAAGGAGAGCTCTGTCATTCTTTCCAGTGTGTAAAGGCACAATGAGAAGACAGCCACCTATGAACCAGGAAGCCTACCTTCACTAGATCTCAACTGTGTTGACACCTTAATCTTGAAGTTCCCAGCCTCTGAAACTGTAAGAAACAAATTTCTGTTATTTATAAGGTACCTAGTGTATGTTAATCTGTTCTACCCTCCTGAATGAACTAGGACATCTACAAAAATGAGTGTTACTGAGAAAACCACATTTCCTATTTAAGCCTCAGTTTCCATGTGTGTACCATAGAAAATAACCATGGTGATTTTTGCAAAAGATTGTTTGCAAAATGAATGATCAAATGTATACATGTCCTTCTAAAATTTCCTGCACACATCTAAGCTAGGACATTTCTGTCATGCGTGATTTATTGAATCATTATTGTCAATTCTTAGGTCTGCTCTAAACTATGCCTTCGTATTCTTAATGTGGTCTATGGAATTTGAAGTATATATCCACACCCTATTGCACATGGGCTTGAACATGTGACTTCTTTTGACCAACAGGATATCGGCTAGCATGAAATAAGCATACAGTTGAAATATAGTCACCAAGTTGGACTTGCTGTATTATATTTCAGCAACCTGGTATGAGATAAATCTGTCTCACCCTTGACCTCAGAATAAGATAATATAAAGCTGGTCATACAGCTCAGATACCTCCCGGTCCAAAAAGCAGACTGCAATCAAACCTGCAGCTTAAAACCTAGAAACTGAAAGTCAGAGATCAGAGGCTGGAGACTAGCCTAACACAGTTGATTTGAAACCAACCTACAGATCATTGAGTGATTTTAAGCCACTGAATTTAGGCTTCTAAATTTTAGCACATTTCTTACGATTGAAATATAATCTCTCTCTCGCACTTCCTTCCTTCCTTGCTCTTTCTTTCCTTCTCTCACTACTTTAATGCTTAGTTTAGATTCTTTAGTCTTTACTTGACATAACTTTTATCAATAACCATGCAAGTAATTATACTGGATGAAAAGATTGCTTACAAACCATGCTAATTTAAATTTTAGTAAAATGCTTTGGAGAAACAGTAATTCAAATAATTTTTGGGGAAATAAAAATTCCAAATACACACACATATGTGTGTTTTTACATGTATGAGTTTATATAAACAAATAAGTATATTATAAATACACATATAAAAACTTATTAAAATATGGTTTAACTTTTTATTTGGCAAAATAAACAGTTAAAAAAATTAAATTATTCTTGAGTGGTTAAACTAAATTAGACATTTTCTATGTGTTTGCTTTGTTTGCTAGGATTTGTATTGTATTGTTTTGATTTCTCTTAACAGATATCAATCCATGGCACACATACACACAAAATGCTATAATGCATAGGCTTACCAACTTGTTTTTAAATAAGAATGTCAGTTACGGCGGTAATCATCAAATTCTAAAGTTTTTGAGAAAGTCTTGGAGTAAATATTCTTATAAAAATGCTGTACCTCTTTTTAAAGTATCTAACCAGTGAGAAGGCGTCCCTTTAATTTGGTCAGCGCACTGTTAAGGAAACAGAGCTCCACTTGGGGGTTGTACTGTTCTGGTGCACATCCTGGTTGTTGGTATAATACTTTGATTTCCTCAGTTAAGCCATCATAGTGCACCCTGCAAACAAATGTGGATACTTGTGGGGAACATTCCCGTGTGAGACCCCCAAAAGTTGTGAGTCTCACTATACGGTGAGTTTGATCCCAAACACAGTTTCCCACTGGAGGCAGTCAAGCTATCGGGGGAAAAAGGATCTGGAAGATGAATGATCAGTTTCTAATATCAACCTTGATATCATTTGGGCCTAAAACTATGCGGTGCTGCTAGACCGAGTGACCCTCTGCCAACAACCGGTTCCTGCTTTTAACTTTTTTATGACTCTTTCTTTAAGAATAAGCTTTAACCTTTTCTTTACTTACCTGACTGCCTTGTACCCTAGATAATGGTTTAACTGTCGGGATATTTGCAAAGCAAATGCCACCCTAAGGGATGGCTTTGATCTCTGACTCAGAGACTCCTTAATGGGGAAGTTGAGATAAGTTGAGTCAGGAGGAGACAAAGGAGAATCCGGTTAAAAGATATTCGGATGAGGAAAACCAGAAAACCTTTTCACATCTCAGTTCTAAAACAAGATCAAACCAGAAATACCTGCAGCCAGGAGGAATAATGTCTGGATGTAAACAAGCTTTGTGATCGCAGGAAATTCTGTTGCTTTTTACAACCACTGATTGTGTATCTGACTTTTCAATTGTGTAGGCCATGTAAGGTATAGATTTGCATTTCCTCTTGCCATGACGTAAACCAGAGCAAAGAAAGTGTATTTATTCCTGGCCTTTGAAAAATAAAATTTGCTATTTAGGCACAGCCTATTCAGCCCTCCAGACGCCTCGCTTTCTCTCTCTCTGTCTTTATTATTTTTCCAAGCACACGCTCTCTTCCAGGTATTGGGACCCTCTTGCAGGTCGAGAGACCCCCGGCAGACGTGACTACCTGTCCCGGATGGTCCCCGACATCTGGCGACCACGAAGGTTGCTGACAGATACTTCTATCACGTCTGTTGCAGGTCATATAGTTCCCAAGAGACAAGGCACACTCGTTTAAACTGTTTTGCTTTGATCCTAGGGGTCCAGAGATCAGAGAGAATTGGGGCTGATATACTGCTATCATCTTTTCCTTATTGGCTAATTAAAGGCCATAAGCAGTCCAGGTATTAAAAAAAGCTGAGTGGAATGGGAATATATGTAAAGATTGTGAAAGCTTTGGTTAATTTAAGCTGATTTTTCTCAGCAAACATGCAGATGTTTGCTTGTGAAAATAACTCTTTACACATTTTATTGTACCAGATATTCTCACTAAAGTTTTATTTGTTGATTCACATGCGTAAGAGTAGAAGACATGGACTTGATTTGCTGTTTGCATATTTAATTCTATTATGTTTTAAAAATATTATACCAGTATGCCTTATATATTAAGAGATACACAATGTTGATTATAAAATGTATGTATTCAAGTACATAATGGATATTCTTCAATGAAAAATTGTATCTGGAACAAAAATTTAAGGTAATTAAGATAATGTCTTCGGCTTCACATGTTGGTTCACACCTGTAATTCCAGCACTTTGAGAGGCCTAGGCAGGCAGATCACCTGAGGTCGGGAGTTCGAGACCAGCTGGATGAACATAAAGAAACAATGTTGACTATAAACGTCTCTTCTAAAAGTACAAACTTAGCCGGCCATGGTGGTACTTGCCTGTAATCCCAGCTACTCGGGAGGCCAAGGCAGGAAAATCGCTTGAACCCTGGAGGCTGAGGTTGTGGTGAGCCGAGATCACATCATTGCACACCAGCCTAGGCAACAAGAACAAAACTCTATCTCCAAAAAAAAAAAAAAAAAAGGATAATGTCCTTAGACAAGCACATGAAATATTTATTTGTACAATTGGGGCTCTTCAATAACCATGACCTGAGAGATACTCTTAAATATCATGAAGCCAAATTACTTGAAAGTGCACTGAATATTCTTAATATCTTATTTATTTCTAGATTAATATACTATCCAATAAATTACAAAGTTATACAAATTCTATTTTAACTAAGAATGATGCTGAGCAGAGTATTTTTTATTTCATAGAATTTCTACACGTTTGGGGGTCTGCAAGGAGAATAATGATCCTTTTGTGTAATTAAGATATTGAAGAGAAAGCATTTTTTAAAAATTTTGTCTTGATATCTGCCAGAACAGATTTCCCCTCTTGTTTTGAATAAATACATGTACTTAGAAAACTGTGAGACCACAGGAGAGTCACCAAATTCTCCAGTAATACTTATTTCATTATTTTAAAAAGTGTTACCATATGATCTCTAAGATACTTTATGTTCTTAAAATTACACTAAGAAGTTGAAAAATCATACATTTTTACAACTTTATCAAGCTTATGAATTTAAAAGAATAACTCTAGGAGGCTATTTCAAAACAGATGCCTTAAAGCATGATGTTATTTATTTGATTTATATAAAAAAGAAGATATTACCTGATTCAAATCCTTAGGATTATTAAGCATGTGCACACAATTATAAAGCAAGTGGCCATTTTAATAATTATGCCAGCTGAGATTATATTTACTACTGTTTCCTGTTTACCAAAGATTTTCCTAAGTGTGTAGAGCTTGTAGAGAGAGACAGAGTGCATTGGTGAATAAATTCTATCACAGGAGACAAGGTAATGAGAAAAATATTAATTCACCAAATGTATGCATATATGGCTATTATATAAATATTTGTATAAATGTATGCATAAATGTATTCATATATGCATATATTTTTAAATATCATTTCTAAGTATTACTTCGTATTTGGGAATTATTTCATTTTTTTATTAGCTGACTGCATATTAGCTAGTCTAATTTTGTTTTCTAACAAGTTTGCCCTCATCATTCAAAACATGATGCATAAAGTTCCTGAATTCATTTTCTCTTGCGTCATTTGATATATTATTTTGTTTCTTGGACTGTTACAAACATCTAAAAAATGAATGCAACCAATCACATAAAGACTGCCTTCATCAAAATGTACAGTTACATATTCTGGTGACTGATGAAGCTGGGAAAACAAATCTAGCTGGCTCTGAATGCAAAACTGCCAGTGCTCTCAGTTCTAATACTTCTACTTTTAATTTATTTCCTTATTTGATGGTAATATTGGCTTTGCGTAATTCTTTGTGCTATATATACCAAACATAACCCTGTTGTAGTAGAGTGTCATTGTATTCATAATTCATATGTAGCCATGCTAAAAGTAATATGAACTTGGTAGTCTACTGGTATTCCTACAACTTCCCAAGATGGAATATTGTATTTTTCCTACTTAGAGGAGATTAGCATGGCATTATATGCAGAAATACTGTAACAAATGAGCAGTCTGCATAAAAAGAGTGATTAAGGAACAATATAAGATGATTTAATCCCTATGAACTGCATACAGAAACTATGAAAGAATTCAGAAACTATAAAGAACAATTCAGAAAATAGGAGAGAAGAAAAACTTTTTTTTGGTGAGGGCAAAAACATAGTATACGAAGACATGGAATTTAACACGTCACATGTAGAAACAACATTTATATCGGCCTTCTTCTACCTATTGTATGTTTTATCGTTTCAGACAATTGAGCTTCTTACTATAATCAAGATTTAGTAACAAGATTTGAATCTTAATTAATGTAAACTTTTAAGATGTAAGATGTTTCAACAATGTTTCAAGCATACAAATTGTAGTTGAAGAACTTGTACATAACCACATTTATAAAATATTAACTTCTATAAAATGTCTAAAATTTTAAGTAAATTTTTCATTGAAATTACTGTAAACCAATTATCTTAAAAATTTTGAGAAATATTATATTTGTTTCTATTAGTTATTTCGGTAGATATAAAATATATTGGATTCATCTCTGCTTTTTTCAAATTTTATCTTTCCAATAGATTGTGAAATGATAGCTTCTGTTTCAATTTTTGTGCATATATTTTTCATCAGGGATTTAGCTGTTGGTTCATGGCTTTCAATAGCCAGTTTGTTTATGTTGTTATCAAAAGCATTAACATTTCATCATACATTCAAAAGAGCAAAAAAAATGCAATGATAAACAAATGTCAAAGATCCCAATGACAGCAACAAAACTTTAGAGTGAGGGGACCTGGATTGATCGGCTGAGCTGCACTTGTTGACTCTGATTCTGATTCATTATATTTAAGGCTTCATATCAGTAACATGTAAATTATTGTTATATCTTCCTTGACCGTACATACATATCAAATATATGATATGTAATATCTACTCTATTCATTAAATCTTTCAAAGACAATATATCCCAGAAGCAAGTATTTCTGGAATGGTTTTAAAATATGATTATATTGTTGATTTTTATTCCTTTTGTATATATTTCATTATAGAGTCTCTGAGTATATTCATGTCTCATTAAATTTCAAAGAAGTCTTTCATCTCTGGTTTTACTTTACAAGAAAGGATGTAAAATTTATATTCAATTAATTATGTCAACTTAATCTTCATAAGCTTCTATTCAGCTCAAGGAGCCAAATTGTGTCTGAAGTCTTTTTCCTGCAAATGATCACATTTACTGACATTTACTTGTTTTCTCCTTTCCCTGCTTGCTGTTTCTTTTCCATAAAGTGAAAAGTCCCCAGTCACTCACAGTTAAATAATTTCCTCGTAAAGTAGTCAGTATCAATCAATTACGATAAATTAGAACTGACAGGGGATAAACCCAGGATGGATGCATGAGTGAAAGTGAAACAATAAGAAAGAAAGGCTTAAGTGGAAAAGAAGTAGATACAAGCAACAGAAATAAACCAATTATTATAAAAGAACACAATTTTGAATATTAAAAATTAGTGTGATTATGTACATACACAAATGCACATGTACACACACACACACACACACACACACACACACACACAGTTATACTTTAAACTCCAAAATGTTTACCTTTTGCTATTTTTAGTATAATTTGAAAATCAATAGGATGTAAGCTTTGTTTATTTTTCTTTCCTAGAAAATGTTTCAACTTACTGCACCTTACTTTCATCTGTTTCTATGTCATGTTCTTATATACTTTACAAATAACCTTAGTATGTGGACTAACCTCTTGTCTTTTTCTGATGGTTTCTTTTCAATAGGGAATCAATCATCAAAACAAGTTGTACTTTTATGCAAAACATTTCTATTTCCACAGCCAAACATTTTACAGTCAAATGAACACTGTACTTTTTTCCAATGAGAAAAGTAAATAAATGAGTCAAAAACTCATCACCTACATGTTTTTTTTTAAAATGCATTTTACAAATTATTATACTGTCTTATTCAAATGATGCAGGTTTAATTGAGTGATAGAAAAGCTGAATAGAACTATAACTGATAGATTTTACACTGTGAGTGGTGATAAAAGTCTGTCATTGGTTCTTATCTTAAATTTGTTCCAACAATTATATGAGTATATACATTACTTGTTCATCGCATGTACAGGATAGGTACTGATAGCCTGGTACCTGCACAGAGGCAATCTGTATAGGAAGATTGTGATACTAAATCATTTTAGCAAGTAAATTAAATATATTTTAGTGACTAATATACTTTAAGGAGATAATTCTGTGAGTACGGAAGAGAAATCTGTGATTTAGTAATGGGCTAAGAAAAACTAAGGGGTTTTAGTAAACATTATGCTAAAAATGACTCATCAATGTAATGTTGCTGCACAAATATAATTTCTATTCCTTTTAGCATTAGCTAAAATATTTTTAATGATGCCACTAGTTTATACTTTAGTGTTTATATTTTTAAAAGACTTAATTTTATGTATATTTTCTGAGATAATCTTCCTCAAAACACTTGGGAATCATCAAACTCCTTTTAAAGTTGAGTGAATTGCATCTCAGTAAGTTTATTTGTCTTGCTCTTGATCTCACTGCTAATAGTTTTTTTCTCTCTTAGTTCAATTTATATCACATGCAGTGGCATAAGGCTGCATTTAATTCTGCATGCCATGATTATGGAACATCACAGAGAAATGGGGAACATTCAGAGGAGAGGGACTGGGGTAGTCAGGAAGACGGGAGTATAGAAAAGAGATAAAATTTAGAAAAAAAAGGTTTTTCATTTTTTTCTACCTGGACATGTAGTCCTTAGCTTTCTTGTCTCAATACAGCTGTGCAACTTCGTTGTTCACTCTCTCTTTGAAGTTCTGTATTTTTTTCTAGTTTATTCTATCCTGCTAGCTATGCCTGTGTCTTTCTGAATATTTATTCTCTTTCAGCGTATAGCTTCCTGTTCTGTGACCCATATGGATGAAGACATATGAGAAGTTTCTAATAAGTTCTAAACTTTGGATCTCTAAATTATCCAGAGCTTTCTTTGTCACTAAAGCCACCGTTCCTTTTGTCTGAGGACAATGATCTTCCCCTTCCTGAAGAATTTGTAATAGTCTCCCTTGAAATAGCTGCCTTGCAAGGAACTGCTGCTTCTGGGAACACACTTCTACCACCTCTCATTGCTCCTAGACCTATACTCAGTTACAAATCTCAGCAAGACCCACAAGGTAAAGGGTGCTATGCATATTAAAAAATTGCAATATTTCACCAATTTATACTGACCAATAGCTAAAAAACATATATGGCCACAGAGTCTAGAACTGTTGAATCTTGGCAGAAGGAGTATCTTGCACGTCAATTATATTGATATGGATTCACTAATCCAATTCTGGATTCAATGTGTTAACTTGAATGGCTGGGGACAACTTTAAATGTTTGATTGATTGCTTGATTGAGACTTATACCTAAAGGAAAACTTAAATAAAGTTGGAATGTCAAAACTTCCTTGATATACTGTAGAGGGAAGAATCCAGAGGTCTGACTTCTGTGCAAGCTGCCTCCACTTGGCTGTAAGGACCAGGTGATGGGATTCATGATCAAAGTACAGGTGTCAAATAGGGATGATTTATGAAGACCTTGGCTGACCCTTATTGAAGTATCACAGTAAAACTTTTAGAACTTTAGAGTAATTGCTCTTTGAAGTTCAGATTTCAATAGTAGAGAATGAATTCTTGAACTGGAGAAAAAGATTTACCATGTGACCTGAGCTGCCCTCATGAAATGAGTGTGGTCTGACTCACCCAACCATAAATTTGGGTGCATTCTGCAGCATGCCATTAGCAAAAGGATGTAAAATACATGAGAGTCCAGCACTGCACAAAAAACATGTGGGTTAAGTATGTGGTACAGGGGCTCCTCCTCCTTCTCTTCTATTGCCTCCTGCCTCTTACCTGCTATGTAGCCTAGCAGAGAATTCACTAGGACAAATTGACAGAAGCAATTCAATTGAGAATGAAAAATACTTTCAACAAGTAGACAATACAGTATCATTTTACAAAAAAATGACCCACATCTCATACAACAAGAAATATTAGCTCCAAATGGGTCATAAAGATGGAAGTATAAATCTTTTACAATAAAAAAGTAAGAGATCTTTCTGGCCTTGGATGAAGTAGAGTTCTTAGATACTTTGCTGAAAGCCTTATCAAGAAAGAGAAATAATTGTAAACTTTCAAAAATTTTTCACCAAATTTAATCCATTAATCTTTCATAAAATACCAATAACATCATGCAAAGCAAGACACAGACAGGAAGAAGCAATATGCATACCATATGTCTAATTTAAAAAAAACTAGTTTTCTAGATAAATAATACAACTCCATAAAAATAGGATAACACATTTCAGTTTAGGCAAAATATATAAATAGACTACAAATTAATATACATGAATGCTGAATAAGCACATGAAATGACACTCAACATCATTGGTTATTATGTAAATGTAAAGTAAAACTCTGGCACAGCCACTAGAATGACTATCACAAATGACAAATGGTACTAATTTTTCATGAGATTATGTGAAATTTGGATTCCTCATGAATTTCTAATGAAAATTTAAAAGATACTTCATGAAGATCAGTCTGTGAGTTTCTTAAAAAGTTAAACATAAAACTTAGCATATGACTTATCAATCATAATTCTAAGTATTTTCTTAAGAAAAATTAAAAATGTTTATGTCACTACTGTATGTGAATGTTCAAAGAGACATTATTCATTGCTGAAAGCTGAAAATTATTCAAATGTCCATGAACCAGTGAATGGATACACAAAATTTATTTATACATGTGATGAACTATTCAATACTTAAATAGATTACTCATACATGCTGCAATATGAGTGAACCTCAATAAACGAGATGCTAAGTAAGACAAGCTAGACACACAGGATTACCTATTGCATAGTTCTATGTACATAAATTTGCAGAAAAGGCCAAAAAAAAAAAAAAAAATGGAGAGAGAGGACAGACCATTGGTTGCCTGGTGCTTGAGGTGGGAGACTTTACCACAAATAAGCATGAGAAAATTCTTTGGGTATACAAATGCTCTTCAACCGAACTGTGCTGATTGCTGTATAACTATACAAATTTGTTAAGAAGGATTAAATATTAAAGTTAAAATTGGTGAATTTTAAGATAAGTAAATTATACCTCAATGAGCTCAAAAAGGAATAGTAAACTTACAGTAGACCTTATTTGCTGTCATGATATTTTGCTAGGCATTTCTTCTGACCCAGCCATTTATTTAATAGCACATGAAGTACAGCAAGAACTAATGCCAGGGATTTACAGGTGTTTTACAGATTTGCAGATTTGCAGAATTTACAGATTCTCATCTCTGGCATGAGAAAATAGTGGAATTGTCTTTGGAAAGATAATTCATAACACTGGTTGGATTGGATATGGAAAGAACACATTGTAAGCCTGGATTGTTGCACTTTTGGATGTAGATACAGTGTTGTTTCTCCGATAGTCACAATTTACAGTTCCAGTAATCAAAAAAAGGGAAGGACTCTTCTGACCATTAAGGCTGTTGACCTACTAGTGTAATATGAACTTTTCTATCACCATAACTTCAGACTTTCTTGGTTTTCCCCCTTAAAAGAGAAAGTCTTCACCATGAGAAGCAGTAACAGTCCTGTTCTCCTGATCACTTCCATCTGCTCATTTCAGTGAATCAATAGAGGTCAAGAAAAAGATAATACACCTGGTTGCCTGCCTATCAATGAGAAATAAGATATTTGCTAAATAATGGAGGTGATAGAGAATATATGTAAAATGTAAGATTTCCCTTAGAGAATCTCATAATACTGCCATGTCCTGTTATTGAAGGTAATTACCAAAGGAATATGAAATTGATATTTAGAAAATAGTAATTAAAGGTAACAGCAGAAACTACAAGGTAAGTTGCAGAAACAAAAATTATAATAGTGATAAGTATTTTTTATTCCATATAAACATATATATACTATATATACATATATATGTATACACTATATATATATGTGTATATATATATATATATATATATATATATATATACACCATTTTATCCTCTTTCATTCTCCTGTCATCCAATATAAGATGCATTAATGGTAGTTAACCTTATATATCAGTATTTACATGTTAGGGATTCAAAGGTGTGGAGAAAAATGAATATCATTCAAAAGTGACTTTGTATTCTTTTTTTCAGGAAGAGGGTTAATTTATTTTTAGATGTCTGGGATACGTATGTCTTACCATGTTATGTGTAAGAAAAATTTACTCTTGTCTATACTTGAAGTTAAATACAATAAGGTAGTCGTGTGTAGATGCTAAGTTGACAAGAGGTATTTCCAGGACTGATTTTCTTTGTGTAGTTCCAGGCTGCAACTGGACAACAGATGAATTCTGGGAGATATTTGGAAGGCAGAAGTAAAGGATAGTTCCTATTTATGCTCTGAAGGACAGTGGACATTACACTGAAGCTACTCACTTGCATTGTTACTGGCTTGCTAGTTTACCTCCCAGTCATGGGACACACCATTTAGTTTCTTTTCTGGGCAGATCTCCTCCTTCAGCTTTTCAAAGTCCTATACAAGTGTGTGTAGCTCTGTGATAAATAACGTATTCTGCAGGACAACCGAATCATTGAGTTTGGAGGCAGAGAGGGACAGAGATGATTACCAGTTGTCTTTGTTCTCACAAATTTCATGCTCAATGTTTGTTTCCCAATTGTTCCAGCTAATTTGTATCAACTTCAGGTCCAATGCTAGAGGCAAACACAACAAACTTGGGTTTATTAATAAATGTGCAAGACCTTTTCTCTATAATGAATTCCTTAATCTAATCCTTTCTTAATTGTGCTGATTGTGTGATCAGACCCCGAGGAACACACCATGTATATGTCTTTCAAGAGAAACAGTGGTTGTGGCAAACAAAAAAAGGAAAAAGAAAAAGAAAAAAATGTCTTCCAGTAATCCTTGAAAGGTAGAAAAAAAACAGATTGTAAAGAGGCAAGTTTTTATTGAATAAAAGTTTTCACAAAATGGTAACAAGACTGCTTAAAGAGAGAGCCGATTTCTCTGGTGATTAGTGATGTTGAACATTTCCCAGCTAATAACCAATGTTCAGTTGCCAAACCTTGAATTCACCAGTGTTCATGGCACACCACACTTCCCAGGGATCCTCTCAGCCTTTAAATGAACACAGCGAAGAGATCTAGAAATAGAACAATTCATTCCTGCCCAATGTGGTATTCCTCTAACATGCCTTTACCTTGGAATTTACATATTTGTCTGCCCAAGACTTCAAATCTTCTCTGTGATCTGAGGCTCTTTCTATTTAATCCTTCCTTGCCTTTCACCTTTCATAGCCCCTTCCTAATTGCTCCTACTTGTTCCCCTCTTATCCTTTAAGGGAATATGCTCTATTAAGTCTCTTATTTGTCTCATCCCATCTTACCTAATTCCCAAAAGACATGAACTGACACAGGGGGATGTGATTTGAAAGTCTGTGTAAAGATCAATAACACCTCTCACACTTTTTTATACTATCCCAATAAAAAGAAGAATTGAATTCAGGCATGTAAACATCCTCTTCTCAGCCAAATAAAAAGAAAATAAAAATTCTAATGGGTTTCTAAATGACAAAGGAAGGGAAATCTCGTGTTTAGCGTGTTCCAGATTAATGATTAATTAGCTCCTTTCTAATTGCCCGATATTTAACAAAATACCTTAATATCTTCTCACTTCTAAACATAAAAAGACAATGAAAAACAACTAGATATTTTAGTTAATCCCCAGATTCCAAATAGGTACTCTGATCAGTTGGACTGAGGCAGGAGAGGTAGTCAAGGAAATTACCATGTCCTTGGGTTGCAGTGACCTTGGTGAGCATTGAGCCCACATGATAAGCCTTAGCATTCACATTGTAATTGAGCTCACTCAAACAAACCTATTGTCAGTAGGGACTTTCCCTTCTAGAAAACATGTGCATTTTAATCTTACCTGTGCTCAAACTGACCCCTTGCTCATTATAATAGTAAAAACAAAACAAAACAAAACAAAACAAAAACAACAAAAAAACACCCCAGGCTGGAAATGTAAGATGCTAATGAGACATGCAATATGTAAACCAGCATGTACAGCTGCTGTGCATGTGCACACAGAAGACCATTCAGAAAATGACTACTAGTTAACACCTCTCTCCACCTCCTTATGAATAGTAATGTAAAACTCCCATAAAGGGGGTTTCTCCAACAGTCAATGCTGTCTCACTCTTATAAGCAGTCTGTCCTGAGATATCTCTCTCAGGGTGTACTGTCTATTGTGCACTTAACTTTCCAAATATTCTTTTTCTTTTGCAATAAATTACACTATACTGTATCTCTTTTGCTGTGTCTCTTGTTTAAAAATTTTCAAACTAAGAAGACAATAACCAAGATATCACATCAGTTGTTAACATGGCCATTGAGCTGTGAGGACATCCAAGGTAGCCACAAGGTCATACATATAATGACCTTGAGGACAGAGAGATACCTGCAGAGACTCATCAGTTCCAGCCATCTTATTCTAGCTGCCAACCATATAAGTCAAAACTCATCTTGGACATCCTAGCCCCAGCATACTGTTCATAAAGAGAAACTGAATACCCAGGTAACACCAAGATTCAAGACCCTAGGCTTGTCTGTCAAGCTATCACAAGCATTTCCAGCCATTATAGATGCCTAGCTGGGAACACATGCTCATAAACAAGAGCTGTCTCTACTATGCCCTGCCTTAATTCCTGCCCTATAAAATTACGAGCATGCTAAAATAGCTATTGTTTTATATCCTAAATTGCAGGATAATGTGTTTTGTAGCATATGCCCATAAGAAGGGGACCAAATTAGAAATAGACTCAATGACTCCCATCAACTGAAAGATTATTTGTTCAGCAGAATCTTACGGAACATTCACATCTGTCATTGATGTTTATATTAATCTGTCCTCTTGCTGCTAATAAAGACATACCTGAGAAGGGGTAATTTATAAAGGAAAGAGGTTTAATTGACGCACAGTTCCACATGGCTGGGGAGGCCTCAGCAAACCTACAATCATAGCCAAAGGGGAAGCAAACATGCCCTTCTTCACAAGACGGCAGAAAGAAGTGCTGAGTGAAGGGGAAAGAGTCCGTTTGGAAACCGTCAGATCTCGGGAAAACTCACTCACTATCACTAGAATGGCAGCATGGTAGTAACTTACCCCATGATTCAATTACCTCCCACTGGGTCTCTCATATGACACATGGGGTCTATGGGAACAATTCAAGATGAGATTTTGGTGGGAACACAGCCAAACCATATCGATGTTTTTGTTGGTTAATATTTAAGAATAGTTCCAATTCTTACATTAACCCCCTGAAGCCTTCTTTTAATGTCCTCAACTTCTCTTTATCTCATATATAGATATCTTTAATTATATCAAATAAAGAACAAACTCTTAAGGATGGAATATCTTAACCAAAATATGTATTTAATCATCAATTGTTTAATTTTAGTAGGTTTGAATACATTTTAGTTTATAAGCACAGAAGACTGGAAATAAAAAAAGCAGTCTAAAATAAACATTCAAAGCCCTGAATTACAAATTTGCATTTTAAAACAAATATCCAAAAAAAACTGAAAATTATATAGAAAGAAAAGCCATTACCTACTTCCTTTTCAAAAAATAAAAAAGGGGTTGATTAATGCCATTTAAAGACTATGTTTCTCAGTTTCCTAAATTTGAGAAATCATTCTTAGAAAATCAAGGACCTCATACTAATATTTGTTATGTTTTCTCAGAGCACTTTAAATCAGTTTAAAATGACATTACAGGAAGGCCAAAAAAGATATTGTATTAAAAAAATGAGAAGAGCTCCTTAGAGTTTAGATAGTCATTTATTTAAAATGAAAACATATATACACATTTATAATATGCAAACATGTATGTTATATAAATATAATGTACTTTGGAAAATAATGTAATATAATAAATATATAATTATAATACAAATATGTATACATAAACGTATACATATATTTATTATGTATCTTCAGTATATCAACATTTTCTATGGGTCAAAAGTTTTAATCCTCAAAATATCCATACGAATTAAGTTTTAGGATCCTTTTAGTTCAAATGAAGGTGCTATTTCAAAGACCTACAGGATTCCACTCACTTCCATCAGCTTCTAAGAAGAAAATAAGTGTTTGGTGTAGATTATCTGCCTTTAAAATTTTAGAACTCTTCTTTCGGAGGCACTAGAGCATTTTTTTATTTAAAAAAAAAAAAAAAAAAAAAACAGTCTTCTAGTTTTTGTCAATTTAATCATTTGCAAAGGCGTTTTATTCTCTGTTGGGATTGCATCTCCTCATCATTCTCATCTGTAAACTTAATAATGGGATCCTAGGACGCAATGGTCAGAGGTATCTTAGGATCCCCAGGTGGCTTTAAAAGATGTCAGCAACCTGTTAATAGAAAGAATATTATCCTTTTGCACAGTCATGACAAAGCGCTGCTTAGGAAACACAGCTGAAATTATTTACTGGAATAGCTACAACTTCCCAAATAACTTACACTTCTATAATTGACAGAAATCAATTTTGCATTTATTTCTCCTAGGGTCCAGATGCAATCAGAACCCGAAACAACTGCTTAAAAAAGTGTCCATACTTTTCGGCGTCAGTTAAAATTATGATTACTTTGTAAAAATGCTTAAACAAAATTAACAAACGTTTATCAGACGCACGCTGAAATTAACTTCACATGATGTAACTAGACTGATTGAGTTAAAGCTGATTGTTGCCTCAGAATGTAAGATCAGTGTTTAGCACATGTGCAAGATTTTTTAAGAGTGTAACCTGGCATTCATAACTGAGCACTTTAAATCAGGTTAAAATGGCATTACAGCTCACATATATGACTCACCCTCTAAGTAGCATGAGAAAAATGAAACATAACAATGGTTAAGCTGAAACTGCTCCAGCTAAAAATATTTTAATGAATCTCTTATTTTGTGTAACCTAACCTCAAAGGTTTCAGAATTTTAGTTGGGACTATTTCCTCCAATTGACTAAAAAAGCAATGCTATTATTTCTTACGACCATTTTCCACCTTTTCAAAGCAAAAGAACGTGGACATAGGACTTATTTCAGGCTCAGTGTCTGTTTTAGAGGTGAGACAGTTTAAGAATCACTCCCGATTGGTTCTCCCTGACAGAATGAAATCAATGTTAAATGACCAACTTACACCAAGCTGGCAGCCACAATCTAGTGGGCTGCGATGGGGACAGCATGAGTTCTTTCAGACCTGTCCTTGCCAGCTGTGAGGAAGCACACTTCCCGTGGTTCACTGTTATCCCTGAAGCCTTTTAAGAGTGTAAATGTAGGACCACAATGAGTTGAAAACTTCTATTTTAACGGATACCCTGGCAACTTGTCTTTACTAAATCTGGGTCAGACTTCTTCTGCCATTCAAAAGGGGCAAATTAACCAAAGATATTTTATTCTATCCATGCTATATTGTTGATACTTAGAGTGGTTTGGATCCTCAATACTGATCACATTTAAGCACCCTTCTCCATATGACTAGAGAGTTATTTTCATCATGGAAGATACATTGAAACTATTCAGCCCATCTCATCTCAGCATCTACTTACTTAAAATTCCAAAATATCTCTGCCATGACTCATGCCTAACAGAGGTATGAAACAAGAAAATCAAAAGGAGGAAGCCGAGCTGCTACACTAAGTTTCTACACTTTATAGCTTGTTTTGCCTAGTACAGTATTGATATATGCTCTAATGTGCATATGCTGTTCCTGGTCTGTACATATTATAAATTTTTTTACCCATTAGCAGGAGAGAAGTTTCACACTGAGTTTTACAAATTCGGGTAATTCCAGTTACACATTTTTGTTTGTTTGTTTTTACCATCCCAGAGACATCTACAAATAGTTGTATACAGTAAAAGGCACATCTTTGTTCATCTTTCAGTGTGCAAATAGAGAAAATTGGGAAATAAATGTAAGCACAATTTGATCTAAGAACACTTGTGAGAAAATCCTTTATAATACACATAGTTGATTCTGGTAATTTTCATAATGAAGTTATGTTTTTAGTGGTAAGTTTAGCATTTGAACCAGGTAATTTGTTTTTATGAAAAAATAATACTGAACTGAAATTCTTATATCTACATCCTTGGCTTAAAAATAGTAACATGATGCTATAGTTACCCATGAAGCTAATTCATTACTATATCCTTTGGGAAGTCCATATTATAATTATTATAACAAGGTCATAGCTAAAGATTAGACTCTAGCTAAATTATCTTATTAGGCTGATAAAAGTAATTTTGATTTTGCCATTACTTTCAATAGCAAAAACTGCAATTACTTGTGCACCAACAAAGACGATTCATTGTTGAATTTTCATTTTTAAAGTTGTTGTGATCATTACATTCTTAGAAGTCCGCCTATTAATGGCTTGATGGCAATTAGCAGAATTTGAATTGCCTTTGTGTTTTTTTTCCTCAATAAACTGACAAAAGTAGCTAATTTACGTGCTTTCACCTAATTATAGTCAAAGAGATAGACTAGAAGAAGATATAAAGATAATACCAGCGTTACCAGTCTTCTACCAAACAAAAGACTTCTTCTCAGCTAGCACATTTTATGTCAAAGGTTGTGACTGATGATGCTATTTCATGACTTAAATCATGATAAATGATGCTCTTTTTAAAGAAATAATTCAGAAAAAATGTGGTCATTTTGTACAATAAAAATGTTTTCAGGAATCTTTACACTGTAATTTAATCAAAGTGCCTTAGACCACTTTGGGAGACCGAGGCGGGTGGATCACCTGAGGTCAGGAGTTTGAGACCAGCCTGGCTAACATGGTGAAACCTTGTCTCTACTAAAAATACAAAAATTAGCTGGGCATGGTGGTGTGCGCCTGTAGTCCCAGCTACTCGGGAGGCTGATGCAGGAGAATCACTTGAACCCAAGAGGGGAAGTTTGCAGTGAGCCAAGATCATGCCATGGCACTCCAGCCTGGCAACAGCAGTGAAACTCTGTCTCAAAAAAAAAAAAAAAAAAAAAAAAAAAAGGAACAGACAAAATAAAACTTGAAGTGCATTAGACATCATTCTATTTCTTAAAAATCAAATGTATAAACAATTACTAATATAAAATAGTTTGCATTAATTATATATAGCACTTATATTTTATATCTATGTATCAATAGCTGTATCTCTTTATACATATATTTATATAGGACATGATATACATTTTAAAATTAATAGAGACATGAAAATATTAGAGGAATAGCTGTCTTAATTGACTGGGGATATCATACCAAATTATTACAAACTTAGTGGCTTACAATAGCAGGGATGTATTCTCTCATAGTTCTGGAGGACCAGAGCCAGAAATCAAGGTGTATTCAGGGTTACTTCATTCCAGAGAATCCTTGGGCATATCTGTTTCATGCTTAGTTCTTGATGACCGTCAGCAATTCCTAGTATTTATTGGCTTGTGCATGTGTCATTCTAATCATTGCCTTTCTCTTCCCATGGACTTCCTGTTTGTATATTTCTATGTCTTCTTTTCTGTGTCCCATTAGGATACTTTCACTGAATTTAGAGCCTATCCAAAGTTAAAGGGGATCTCCTCTAGAGATCCTTAACTTAATCACATCTACAAAGATCTTACCTCCAAATAAGTTCACATATACAAGCACCAGGTCTGGGGACTTGAATATACCACCTGAGGCATCTATTCAACACACTACAATAGTGCGCAGAAAGACAAAATCATTCTTTATTTAAAAAAAAAAAAAACCAGCAAATTGGCAGGATGGGCTCACAATGCTGAATATCCATGTGTAAATTCTGTTTGCCTGCAGAACTGCCTGCATTGTTTTAGAGCAATACCGAAGCAGACTGTGTTTTTTTTTTTCCCCTTTATAATCCTGAATTCATTTCCAGAATTCCATAATGTCTGTGTTAGTCCATGCATTGCTGTAAAAAGTTACCTGAAGCTGGGTAATTTATAAAGAGAACAGGTTACTTTGGCTCATGATTCTGCAGGCTAGATAAGCATTGTGCCAGCATGTGTCCAGCTTTTGGTGAGGATTTAAGAAGCTTACAATCATGATAGAAAGCAGAGATGGAGCTGGAACACTACATGGTGGGAGAGGTAGCAAGAGAGAGATGAGGAGGAGATCTCAGACTTTTCAAATAATCAGATGTGTTGTGAACTAATAGTGAGAACTCACTCATCACCAAGGGAATGGCACTAAACCATTTGTGAGGGATCTTCCCACTTGAAAAACACCTCCCAGTAGGCCCCCTCCAACATTGGGAATGACTTTCAACATGAGAGTTTGGAAGGAACAGAATATCCGAACAATCTCATTGTTGCTTTTGTCATTGTTCATTGCTGACTTGTCCTTGGACAGTGCTATACATAATATGAAATCATGTATCCCTAGAACTATACTAAATTAAATAACCCTATAGATAATCTTTTAAGACAATGGTGTTTAAGAACATAAAGGAATATTAACTTGTCTATGGTTGCACAATTACTAGCAATGGAACTAAGATTTAAATGAATATCTAATTGGAGTCTGAGAGTAATAACTATAGTGCACTAGGAACACTTCGTGTTTACATTTCAGTGACATAAATACCGTTTTGACTAAATTTTATGGCCTAAGAAAACAGAAAGTAAATCAAGTACATTTTGCCATTAATTCTTTCATTCCTAAGGGGGAAAAAGAAACATTAAACATAATTAGAACCTTCAAATTATTTATTTTCATATACACAATCTGTCTAAACAACTTTTAAGGTTTCCCTAAACAATTATGAATGGTGGTGGTAATACAACATGTGGGAGAAACTTATTAGAAATGTGTGGAGGAACTGATGTGGCTATGCATGAAAAAATTGTAGAATTAGGGAAAGAGACAAATATAAAGAGAGTATTTGGGGTGTTGATGAGATCTCCACTACCGTTAGTCCCTAGAGACTTTTGAGGTTCACTGAACTCTAGTGGAGTTCATTGCCCTGCATTAACTGCTATTGGCTGGCTTGCTGGAGAAGAATGGGATAAAATAATGTAATAAGTGGTCTTTTCATCTAAAGTGCATGATTCTGAATTTTTTTTATTTACCAGCTAACCTGAAAAGTATTAATATAAAAATTTGAAATGTAATATTATATCCGCTATTGGAATGTTGTTCCAGACATTGTTCACTACATTTCATTGGATCTCATTCATAAGGAAGCAGGATGAAAGAACATTTCTTAATCTCATTGTACCACTGTCCCATTATCAAAAATACCTTGAGATCTATTGAACAATAAGTATATTGATATATTATTTTTTCTTTCTTTCCTAAAACTTGCACCTCAAGTTTGCAGGTTCTTCAGTAATATTACCTCTGGCATGATTAGTTTTAAACTGTTCATGTCTGTTTATGCTGTTGACACTGATTTGTTCACACACACATTATTATTATTATTATTATTTGCCTTAGTTTCAGTATTAGGCTTAGCCCCAGGAAAGAAGGGCAGGTATCTTGGATCCTGTAGTTCAAAATGCCCCATTCTGGCAATCCTCTCTACTTAGAGGAGGTAATCCAGAGACCTAAGGGGATATGAATACTCACAGCTTGCATTCGCCTTTAAATTTACGTCCCACTTACCTGGAACGATGAGATTTTCTTCCCAAATGATCTAAAGTTCATTTCCAAGGCATGTGCAGACCTTTTCCCTGGTCTACTTAGAGGGGGTAATCCACAGAGCTGAGGGGATATGAAAACACGTAGTTTGCATTCCCCCTTTTAAATTACATGCCATGTACTTAGAACGATATTTTCTTCCCAAATGATCTCAAGTTAATTTCCAGGGTACATGCACACGTTTTCCCTGGTCTATCATATGCAATGTGGATTATGCTCCAATGTGTATGCATCCTTAGACTCAATGGACTGGCAAGGAAGTCACTTATGCAGAAGATTGGATGGAGAGTGAACATCATGTTTAGGTTTTTCACAGACGTTTGGGTGAAGCGCTTGCTGGTACAGGATAGTGCCAGGAGTGGGAGTAGGAGGGCAAGTGTTACCAAAGAATCTGGTGCCTCACATTTTTTGGGCTGCCATACTTGAGGGTGGAATGTTGAGCAGTCCAAGTGTGCTAATTGAATATTTTCTTTGGTTCATAACTTTTAAATATTAGTGCATATGTAATACAGGCATCAATTTGTTCTTCTGGCCTAGTCTCTACAAATGTTAGAGAAGAGTTAGCTTATTATTATGTGCATATTTTTATTTTCTTATTTATTTAGTTATTTATTTTTGAGACAGGGTCTCACTCTGTCACCAGACTGGAGTACAGTGGAATGATCTCTGCTCACTGCAAACTCCACCTCCTGGGTTCAAGCAATTCTCCTGCCTCAGTCTCCCAAGTAGCTGGCACTATAGGTGTGTGCCACCATGCCTGGCTAATTTTTGTGTTTTTAAATAGAGACAAGGTTTCATCATGTTGGCCAGGATGGTCTTGATCACCTAACCCCGTGATCCACCCACCTCAGCCTCCCAAAGTGCTGGGATTGCAGGTTTGAGCCCCTGCGCCCAGCCTTTGTGCATATTTTTATGAACTTTAGTTATTCCACAGAATAAATAATTAAGATAGAAAATTTCCTCTGAGTATGTTCTTAGAAATAAAACCTTACAATGCATTCTTTACTATATGACATTCCCAAATAAATTCTACTTTGCAATCATTCACTTCCGAGTAATTATTTGATCTCACATCTTCAAGAATAGGAACTGTTATAAATCTATTTATGTTTTGTCTCTATCTAATAATCCATTTATTTATCATTGTATCATCACATGATCAGTTAACGTATAAAGTTATCTAGGACAACAAAATATCTTCTTTATCTTTCTGAGATTTATATAAATTGATAATATAACTTTAAGATTTTCATTAATACAAGTTGAATCTCACCTGTATATTTTTTACACAACAAATTGTAGAATCTAACATATAGAATCAGTAAAACTTGATAGCAAATTTTAAAACACGTTTCCCTCTCAGTTGGAAACACTGAATTTAGTAGTTAAATGACCACTTTCTATTACCAAAAGATTACACTGTGAGAGTGGGGTTCCTCCAGTTTTAATATTGTGACCAATGGAAATTTCGTACTACACACTGTTCTGTCTGTTTCCAAACAGGTTTTTCTACTTTGTAGAGAAGACATTTTCCGAGCCATTGTTTATTTTTAATCTGGAAATGTGGTTTAAACATAGAAGGTTGCTAATTTCGATGTTGTTTCTTCATGTGTTATATAACTGAATGGTTAAACCAGAATAGTTTCATAAAATGCTCATAGTGTATTTCTAAATTAATATTCAAAAGATATTTTACTGAGGAATTTTCTTGAATATTTTTGCTTTTGCATGACATCACGAAATCTACCAGAAACTGGGATTTTAAAACCATACATTATCTAAAAAATAATTCTATATTACTGAAAGATTGTTGAAATTTTACTTGAGAAAGAACGCTAGTTTAACTTTTTTATTTGTAGATAGAAAGTAGAACAAAATTTAGACAAATCGTGCTTTAAGCTACCACTAATCCAAATCATGCCAGAAAATATAGCATGTATAAACATTTATCGAAAAATCAAATATTAAATATCATGACTATTATATAGTTGAAAAATCAGGAAAGTTAATAGTGTCTCTCTAAATCAATCAATGGTTTAGTCTTCAGTACTTTGCTACTGGAAGATTACAAAGCTGTGATATGTCTGACCAAACAAATCTATTGATTTGAGCTCTAACAAATTGAATTCAAAAATCATTTAATATGATATCTTATAATTCAAATAAAAGGAGAAGCTGATGCATTAAACTTATTAAAATATATATACACTTAAAATGAAGTAAATGTGGTATTTGAAGTACATATGTGCACACATGTATATGTATATACACACAAATATATTTTATGTATATATATGCACATATATTTGCATATACAGGCAGAACTATATAGCTTTATAGAAATATAGAAAAATCACAGATTCTCACAGTTGAAAAGAACTGTGAAAGTAAGGCATTTATATTTGCCATTTAATATTTAAAAGATATTAGGTCAATATTCCTAATCTAGGAAAATGCTATGAAATGCATCACTAATTAGTCAAAATTTTACTAAAGTTTTTACTAGGTTTTATGGAATATAAAACACTATGTATTTCAAACAGTGTATTAAAAGATCACAAGCAATCTGGCAATTTTATATATATAGGCTGATTTTTAGGTCTTAGCTATCTTAATGCAGCTATATACAATGAATATATGAGCAGCTCTGTAAATTCATTGGTATTATGTACATTCAATTCATTTATTTATTCATTTAGCTGTACATTTGATGAATAACTTTAAATATACCTCTAAATTACATGTAATTATAGCTAGCAAAGATGTGGATAAGATTAGAATATGACTTGTGAAGAAATTTTAGAAATAAATAAATAATTGTATTGAGTATCATTAACCCATATTTATAGATATTTAAATATCGTATTTACAAAACTGACAACCCCAGGACATAATGGCTTAGGGCTAAGTACTATTGTTTTCTAACTAAAATAATGAGGGAGTTTAAGATTCTTGTTTAGTGAATTATGCTGCAGTAGCTTCAAAATAGAATTGTCATTAAACAGTGGTTACTATTCAAAATCTATATCAGGCCAGGCATGGTGGCTCATGCCTGTAATCCTAGCACTTTGGGAAGCCGAGGTGGGTGGATCACCTGAGGTCGGAAGTTCGAGACCAGCCTGGCCAACATTGTGAAATCCCATCGTAAAAAAATTAAATCAAAATAAAATAAAATAAAAAGTATATTTCAGGGGGTCATGCACTTGCCATAGATGAGATTCAATTCAGTCCTTAGCTTTCTAAATGCAAGAGAGAAGTGAGCAAACTGGTGTGTGTAATAAAATTCAGTATCTACAAGAGTCAGGCAAATCTACTTGCTCAGGAGACATAGGAGAAATCCCAACAAAAAATAAATAAAATTTAAAAACCAGAAATAAGTCTCTTCAAATAAAATATCCTTATTGCATTCTAATCATAAATAAAGTTTTTGGCTGTTTCTTTTAATAGCAATGAATTTACACAAACTCCTAATTCAATATCTGTAATTATTTGGGGAGAAATCAGAAAAATTAAAAAAAAAAGAAAAGAAAACATGATATGATGCAATTTCTCACTTTTGTGATTGTCTGAACTGTTAAACAGCAGATTTCAGATTATGTGGAGGAGCTGATAAACAGACTAGCCTTGGAGAAATGCACCACAAATAGACTTCTGTCAGAAGGGCCTTAGATGGATAGATAGTGGGCAGGAGGGAATTTAAGATTCTATTCCCTGGTAAGTAATTGGAATAAAGCAATTCTATGCTGGCAGATAAATATTGACCTAAATGCACTAACAGACAGTCAAGCTTGGAATAGAGTTGACCTTCTCTTATGGAAATTAAATAATCCAGCCAAGATGTGTGCCTGAAAGAAAAGCTGACACTGGTTCCGTGGTTATGGGAGTGAATGCCTACAAGCAGGAGCAAAATCTCCTGAACATTCCTTCTAATCCACCACATCGCACAGATGAATGAGGATCTGAGCATTCTTAGGTTTTCTGTAGATACCATAATCACAACCATTTTAACTAAAAATGTTTTAAGCCACATGCAATCATATAGCTACTACCTTGGCCACTAAAAATAAAATTAAAAAGTGTAAGTACCCACTTAGTGTTTCTGACTAAAAAAAAAATTCTTCTTATGCTATAACTTATTATCTAATATAAGACATCACAGATGTTTATTTTATTTTGTTTTACCACACCTTTCCATTGCAAATATCATACCGAGTTATAGGTGCAAACCAAATTACTACATGCATGTGTGTGATGATAAAGATTGGCAGCAGTCTTAAAAAATAAATGCAAACTAAAGATTCAGAGTAGTTCATTTGAAGTCCTACTCTCTAGTAATGATAAAATAGGTGTGCAAGCTATCAGTTAAATATATTTCTTGAGTCATCAAAATATTTTAGGTTGATATCAGATATTTATGTTTTCACCATAGCCTCAGCACATGTAGACCATATACTTAAAATACCATTTAACCACTTAGGAAACCTTTCTTTAAAGCCAACGTTAGAGAATATCCTTCCCACATTTACTTAACAGTAGACTTCACTAACCATCTCTTTCTGTAGTAATAAAATCAATAGCCTCTGACAGAATTGATAATCATGAAGTGACAGAGAGGGAGTAAATCGGGCTATATATATAGCTTATGTTCAATTCAAAATATTTATTTGGATACACCTAGAAATATTGCTGTTAAATTTACAAATAATAACATTATAGAAAAATGAGAAGTAGGTAAATCTCATTCACTGAAAAAATTATTTAAAGGGCCTTTAAGACTATATAATATTTAAGAAATATCTTAACATGTATTTCATAGTGTACCCAGCAACTGCAGAATGCGCATAGTATTGAAAGTCACATTGAATATTTATCAAAATTGAAAATATGATTTATTGTAAGACCAAAACACCATTCAAAGGATTGAACATCTTATAAAACATCTTCTCTAATCACAATGGAATTAAGATCAAAATTCGAAACTAGGCAATTAAATACTACCTTTCTTAACAACCCACTTAATCAAAGAGAAAATTTCAAACAAATGTAGAAAATAGGTTAAGTAAATAATAATAAAAATATAACAGGGTCAGTCACAGTGGCTCATGCCTGTAATCCAAGCACTTTTGAGGCCAAGGTGGGCAGATCACCTGAGGTAGGGAGTTCAAGACCAGCCTGACCAACATGGTAAAACTCCATCTTTAAAAATAAAATAAAATAAAAATATATAACACACTAAAGCATGTAAAAGACACAAAACCCTGTAAGTAAAAAGTTTTTGAAAATATTAATAAAAAAATCAACAAAATTGTACAAGAAAATAAAAACCTGCATTAATTTGATGAATTATATGAATATATACATACAAGAATTTCAACAAACTCTTGCAAATTAAAAACAAAAGAAAAAAAAACACCCAATTACAAAACTTGGTAAAAAGACCATTCTTCATAAAAGATATATGAATGGACAATAGGCACATGGAAAGCTCTTCAGTTTCAGTAGTCCTTAGAGCAAAACAAATTAAAATCACTCCATACCCACTAAGATAACCACAGTTACACATTGAAAAACAAAAAGAAAATAAGAGTTGGTGTAAGTATTGAAAAAACATGGCTGGTGAGAATGTAAAATGGTACAGCCATTCTGGAAAACGGATTGGTTGTTCCTCAGTAAAGTTAAAATAAAATTACCATATGGTCTAGCAATTCCTCTTGTAGGTAAACTCAAGTGAATTGAAAACAGTTGCTTAAACACAAGTTTGCATTTGAATACTTACAGCAGCAACTACTCACAATAGCCAAGAGGTAGAAACAACTCAAATGTTCATCAGTTGGTGAATGGATAAATCAAATGTGCTGTACCTATGTGCTAGAATGGTATTCAACTCTCAAAAAGAATGAAATACATGTAGATGATACAAAATAGATAATCCTGAAAAACACTGTGTTAAGTTAAATCTACTAGGAAAAAAAAAAAAAAAACCCTGACATAACGATGCTATTATTCATAGAAAATATTCATAAAAGGCAAACTCATAGAAAGAGAGAGCAGATTAGTGACTGCCAGAGGCTTAGGGAGGGGCAAATGGGAAGTGACTGCTGAATGGGTTTGGGGTTTTTGTTTTTTTTTGTTTTTGGGAGGGGTGATTAAAATGCCTGGACCTAGATAGTGATAATTGTTGAAAGACATTGGGAATGTACTTAATGCCACTGAATTGTAAACTTTAAAATTCTTAAAATGGTAACTTTTATGTAATGTGTACTTTAACACAATAAAAAAGTTTGAATACTCCTATATTTGTCACAAATCTTTCCTCAAAGAAAATCCAGCCCATAACAGATCCATTGGCAAATTCTTCCAAATATTTAATGCTTTCATTGGAAAAAAGATAGGGTACTCTTTCCAACTTATATTGGTGGCCAACATAACTTTTATAGACAAAAACTAGAAAGTTATTCCAGGAAACTAAAATTATGAAACAATGTACTCACATTAATGTATGTGCAGCACAAGTGAAATAATATATATCTTTAAAAACATAATACCAAAACATCAGTTTACATTTATTCCATGAAATCAAGGTGGAGTTACAGTTTAAAAATCATCACATTAACAACAACAACAAAAAAAGGTCAAAATGTGATTATACCAACAAGGAAAAAAATTGGATAGAGTTTAACAGGCATTCACTTAAGATTAAAAACAGAAAAAAAAAAAAAAAACAAAAAAACAAAACAAAACTTGGATGGAGCTGGAGGCCATTATCCCTAGCAAACTAACACAGAAAGAGGAAACCAAATACTGCATGTTCTCCCTTAAAAGTGGGAGCTAAATAATGAGAACTCATGAACACCTCGAGGAGAATAATACACTCTGGGGCCTCTTGGATGGTGGAAGTTAGAAGGAAGGAGATGATCAGAAAAAATAACTAATTGGTACTAGACTTGATACCTGGGTGAATGCAATAATCTGTACAACAAATGTCCATGACACAAATTTACCTATGTAACAAACCTGCACTTGTACCCCAAAAGTAAAATAAAAGTATTTAGAGAAAGAAAAAAGGAATAGAGTAGTAGTATTTGATTCAAATAAAGGGTTGTTTACCAAAGTCTACAGGAAACATAAGCAATGGAAAAATAAAATCTTCCTCCTGAGATCTGGAATGAGACCAAGAAGCTCTCTAGAACCATTTCTCCTCACAATTATACTGGAGAACTTAGCCAAACTAATCATAAAATAACAAGCAATTGTAGGTTATACAATGGAATAAGGAAATAAAACTGGAATTACTTGCAAAGAAAATGACTGTATGTTTTGAAAACCCCAAAATCTACAGATAAACTATTAGAATTGACAAGGTAATTTAGCATCCTATGAAGCTGATATACAAACATCAATTGTTTATTAACATAAAAGCAACAAAGAAACGGGAAGTGAAAATTATTAAATGGTACCATTCACAACATTATACACAAAATCAAATAACTGTAACAACATAAGAAATCCACAGACACATACACCCAAAATAATCATTGAGAAAGCTTTAAGATTTATATCCTTAATCTTATAAGGGGATGTTCTCTGTTCTTATATTGGAAGACTCAATAATGTAAATACATAAATTATTGCTATATTAATGCTAGATAAAAATTAAATCTAATCATGATAACAGCAGCTTCATGTGTGTGGTGCATATATGTGTGTATATGAGAGAAAGAGAAAGAGAGAGACAGAAAGAGACAGAGAGAGAATTTGTAATGTGATTTAAAAACATATTTTGTATAAAGACCTGAGGACAAAAACATTATTTAAACTAGAACAAATTTGAAAGAATAATCTGATGAGATATTAAGAATTATTATGAAGCTACCATACATTTGACATCATATAGACACAAGAATTAAAACTAATGAAATAGCACAAACAGCTTAGAAATACTGTCTTTGTATATGGACATTTACTTTACAACAGGTAACATCATTGAAACAGGGAAGAACTAGCTTTTACAATCAATGGCGTTGAGACCAACTGGAAACCTAAATGAAAAAAATGTGCAATTTTATCTCTACCTCATATAGTAATCCTCCTTATGTGTGGCTTCCCACTCTAGAATTTCAGATCTCCCTGATCAACCTCCAATCAAAAATATTCAATGGAAATTTCCAGAAATAAACAATTCATAAATTTTAAATAGCATGCTGTTCTGGGTAGCATGATGAAATCTCATGCTGTTCCTCCCAGGATGTGAATATTCCCTTTGTCTGGCGGATCCACAATTTAGACACTCCCTGTCCATGAATCACTTGGTAGCTGACTCAGTTGTCAGGGTGACTGTCATGGAACATCACAGTGCTTATCTTCAAGGAATCATTATTTTCATTTTATAATGGCCTGAAAATCCAAAATTAGAGATTCTGGCAATTTGGATACTGCAAAGAGAAAATTCAAAGTGCTTTCTTTAAGTAAAAAGGTGAAAGTTCTGACTTAAGGAAAGAAAAAATATATATATACAGGGGTCGCTAAAACCTATGGTAAGAATTAATCTTCTATTTATAAATGTTTGAAGAAGAAAAATGAAATTTTTGTATTGTATATAAAGGGCTCAGTACCATCCATGATTTTAGGCATTCCATGAGGATCTTGCAATATATCCCCTGCAGGTAAGGGTGGACTACCGTACCATACATAAAAATGAATTAAACATCTACTGTTTATCTAAATATGAAAAGTAATACATTAAAAGCTTTCAGAAGCTAATAGAAAAATATTGTTACAAGTTTGTGGTAAGTCAATATTTTGTAAAATGGGCCACAAAATTCTTTTAATTATAATACAAAAGCAGAACAGAATAAATTACATTTAATTAAGACTATTTGTTAATCAAAAGGGATCGTCAAGAGAGTGAAACTACGTATCTGAATACGAGAGAAGTATTCAAAATACACATAATTGACAGGGTTTTCATATGCAGAAAACATACAGAACTTCTTCAAATCACAGAAAAAACAAACAACCAATAAAAGAACAGTGGAGGAAAGAAGACTTGAATGAATATTTCACAATATTTGGATAATCAGAAAGGAAATGGCCAGTTACTTATCTTCATTTGTGTACTGATATGGTTTGGCTCTGTGTCTCTACCCAAATCACATCTTGAATTGTAATCCTCATGTATGTTAAGTCAGGGACCTAGTGGGAGGTGAATGGATCATGAGGGGATTTCATCCATGCTGTTCTTGTGATAGTGAGTGAGTTCCCATGAGATCTGATGGTTTAAAAGTGTGGCACTTCCCCCCTTGCTTTCTCTCTCTACCTCTCATGGCACCACATAAAACGTGCCTT
The DNA here is from genome assembly GCF_048565385.1 of Saimiri boliviensis. NCBI lineage: Eukaryota > Metazoa > Chordata > Mammalia > Primates > Cebidae > Saimiri > Saimiri boliviensis. The sequence continues at coordinate 274,604,161 of NC_133449.1, read as the reverse complement.
GCTTCCCCTTCACCTACTGCCATGATCGTAAGTTTTTTGAGGCCTCACAAACCAAGTAGAACTGTGAGTTAATTAAACCTCTTTTCTTTGTAAATTGCCTAACCTTAGGTAGTTCCTTATAGCAGTGTGCAAATAGACTAATACAGAAAATTGGTACTGGAGTAGTGGGACATTGCTTTGAACATACATGAATATGTGAAAGCTACTTTAGACCTGAGTAATAGGCAGAGGTTGGAACTGTCTGGAGAACTCAGAAGAAGTCAGAAAGATGTGGAAAAGTTTGGAAGTTCCTAGAGCCTTGTAGAATAGATTTGATCAAAATGTTGATCCTGATATGGACAATGAAGTCCAGGTTGAGGTGGTCACAGATGGAGATGAAGAACATATTGAGAACTATAGTAAAGGTCACTCTTGCTATGCTTTAGCATGATGACTGGCAGCATTTTGCCTGTCATAGAGATCTGTAGATCTTTGAACTTGAGATAACGGAGGGTATCTGGCAGACGAAATTTCTAAGCAGTAAAGCATTCGAGATGTAACCTGGCTTTTTCTGAAAGCATAGTCATAGACATTCACAAAGAAATGGTCTGAAATTTGAACTTGTGCTTAAAAGGAAAGCAGAGCATAAAAGTTTGAAAAACTTGCAGGAGCAGTTTAATCCACTAGCTGCAGAAATTTGCATAAGTAAAGAGAAGCCAAATGTTAATAGCCAAGACAATGGGGAAATATCTCCAGGACATTTCAGGCATCTTTACAGCAGCTCCTCTCATCCTAGGCCTGGAGGCCTAGAGGGCAAAATAGTTTTGTGGGCCAGGCTCTATGGAGCCTTGGGGCATGGTGTCCCTCGTCTCAGACACTTCAGCTACAGCCATGGCTGAAAGAGGCCAGGGTACAGCTTGAGCCATTGCTTCAGAGAGTGCAAGCCCCAAATCTTGGCAGCTTCCACGTGGTGTTGGGCCTGCTGATACACAGAAGACAAGAGTTGAGCTCTGGGAGCCTTGGCCTAGATTTCAGCAGTTGTATGGAAATGCCGGGGTGTCCAGACAGGAGTCTGCTGCAAGGATTGAGCCCTCATGGAGAAACACTCCTAGGGCAATGCAGAGGGAAAATGTGGGGTTGGAAGTCCCACAGAGAATCCCCACTGGGGCACTGCCTAGTGAAGCTGTGAGAAGAGGGCTACTGCGCTCCAGACCCCAGAATGAGAGATCAACTGACAGCTTGCATCAAGCACCAGGTAAAACCTCAGGTTTTCAACACCAGCTCGTGAAGGCAGCCACAGAGCCTGTACCACCCAGAGCCACAGGGGTAGAACTTCTCAATGCCTTGTGAGACTACCTCCTGCATCAGCATTCCCTAGAGACATGGAGTCAAGGGAGACTATTTTGGAGCTTTATGTGTAATGATTGCCCTGCTGGATTTCAGGTTTGCATGGGGTCTGTAGCCCTTTGTTTTGGCCACTTTCTCTCATTTGGAATGGAAGCATTTACCCAATGCCTGTAACCCCATTGTATATTGAAACTAATCAACCTGCTTTTGATTTTACAGGCTCATAGGTAAAAGGGACTTGCTTTGTCTCAGATGAGACTTCAGACTTTGAAATTTGCATTAATGCTGGAATGAGTTCAGAATTTCAGGACAGTTGGGAATGCATCATTGTGTTTTGAAATGTGAGAATGGCATGAGATTGGGATGGGCCAGGGCAGAATAATACGGTTTGTCTCTGTGTCCCCATCCAAATTTCATCTCAAATTGTAATCCCCACATGGGACCTGGCTGGAGAAGATTGGATCATGCGGGCAGCATCCCCCATGCTGTTCTTGTGCTAGTGAGGGAGTTCTCATGAGATCTGATGGTTTAAATGTGTGGTACTTACCACGTCACTCTCTCACTCCTTCTTTCATGCAAGATGTGCCTTGCTTCCACTTTGCCTCCCACCATGATTGTAAGTTTCCTCAGACCCTGTAGAGCTGTGAGTAAATTAAACCTTTGTTCTTTATGAATTACCGAGTCTCACATAGTACTTCTCTAAATTTCAGTCATTCTAGTAGAAGCATTTCACCATGATTTTTTTTTTTTAATTGAGTCATGGTGAAATGCTTCTACCACAATGACTACAATTTAAAAACAAGGAAAGTAATAGTTTTGGATAAAGAAGGAGAGAACAAGGAATCATACACAGGTGATATCACACATTAATGAAAACACTTTGAAAACTCTCTCCGTAAAAATTTCACATAATAAAATTGTGTAAATACTGCTAGATACACATAGGTATATTCTGTATGACTCCATTTATATAAATAAAATGACAAAAATTAATCTGTTTTGATGACAATCAGAAAAGTGCTTGTTATCGGAATTTTAAGTAAGTGTTTGGAGAAAGAATCATTAGTGTCTGTGGTTCTGGTAATATTCTAATTTTTTTTCTAGATAATAGTGACATAAGAGTGTATCTTTATTTTATGACAGTTCATCAGTCTGTACATATGTTTTATGTACTTTTCTTAACACATATTCTAGTTTAATTAAAAGTTTCCTAAACAAATGGAAATAAAGAGACAATAAATCAAATATATTTCTTGCAAGAAAATTATTGCTATTTATTATTAGAATACGATTAGTATATTCTCTCTAGGACTTTAAATAGGCAAAAAGTACCACAAAAATTATTATTATTCTACAACAATAAAAATTTTAATTCACTTCCCACCAGTAATATGCTCATTCCATGATAAAAATAAAATATATAGATCAAAGTTAAGTAAAATTAGGCATATATTTTGAGCATATGGTTAACAACATTATATGTGTTATTAAAAGAAAGGTATTATAAATTTCTTGTTCAATTTAAGCTCTAAAAATATATTAATGATGTGAAATCATGCTTATTAAAATGCCCTTAGAATTGTCAAAAATACCTACTGCTTCATTCTTAACTTCAGGTATATTAACACTATCATAACTGAAATCATCCATCTTTAAGCAAATTAAAATTATCTGTGTTTTAATTATTTTATATGAAACCAAACTTTGTAGATCACTATTTTTTCACATTAACATGAGCGGATATTTTATAGACAAGTAACTTTCTAGGAGTATAAAGATACTTTTGAAATAGAAAATTTAAATCATCCATAAATTAAACAGTTCTTTGGGGTGGAAAATCTATTCACTTATGGATTCTGTCCTCCTGTCTTAGATTCTCTGTTTAGATTTCCATGTCAAAGCAAATATTGTCTTTCCGTATAACAAACTCTTAAGAAGTTACTTTCTTATATGCACTTCTCTTGTACTCATACTATCTCATCACATAATACATGTGGTTTGATTCTTCTGGTAAGATGTCTTGCTGCACAATTCTGCTTGCTTGCTTTTACCATATCTTCTTATAATCCTGCTGGCCTCCTAAAACTCTGCTCTGCTATATATATATATATATATATATATATATATGATTATATATATGATTATATGTATATATGATTATATATATATGATTTTATATATATATATAATTTTACTTTCTTTCAATCAGAAATTTAATAGGTTCTTGACTGAGGAAGGAAGGAAAACAGAAAAAAAAGGAAGATATTAAAGAAGCAGAGAAGGTATTAAGAAGACATCTTTTTGTCCTTGCCAATATTGATATAAAAATAGACATCTTGTTTTTTGCCCCCTGTCTTTCCACTGATGTGAATATGCCATTCCTTTAACGCTTTCTAAGGATTGGAGTTTGTTGCAGTTATTGTTTGTTTTTATTTTATTTGAACACTGTCTTAAAATTAATTATAAAGAGTTAATGTAATAACATAAACATAAAGTGGAAAATCCTAGGGGGAACTGCTCTGCAAGTTTCAATATGAAATAAGTTATAGTGGGCAATAGAATAAAAATGGAAATAGGGCTGATCCTCCCTAGCTACTCATTAAATTTCCTTCAATCTTGTCTAGTAAGGATAAATCCAACTCAATTCTTTTATTCCCACTGTAGGCTTGTGGCTTATGCTCCAATATCCCCCCAAGAATTATCTTGTGCTGTAGAACATATTAGGAAAATCATTAGTACAGACAATATTGCTTTAGCTATTTAAAAGATAGTCAGATAAAATATATCTCTTTGAAAATTTTACTTGGTTTGGTCTTAATTCTTACATATCCTTTTTTTTTTTTTTTGTAGGAAAAGGCTTCTCTGATATTTTTCTCAGAGTAAGAAAGAAGCTTATGAAATTATTTTTAAATTAGAATTTTAAATACTCAAAGCATTAGTGGCATGTTTAAAATTACTCTTCCATAACCTATTTATGAAATTAAAGTTTATGAAGAATTTCTAATAAATCAAATGCCTATGTTGTTTTCAAGCTAAAGTATTCAGTCATAAATTAAATCAATGACTAATACTCCTAAACAGCTTTAAGGAAGACTATCAGGAAAGGATCTCCAGTGTCAAGGGTAGAATCTCCTAGGAGATACGAGAAAGAATTAAAAGAATTGGTAGATATTGTTGTGACTAGATATATTAAGAACAAATATAATTATAATGCTAGTAAAAATATCTAAGCAAATGCAAATTAAGAGTACATACAACACATGGACACGGAGGGAACATTACACACTGGGGTCTGTTGGGGGTAGGGGGTTAAGGGAGGGATAGCAGAGAGTGGGGAGATTGGGGAGGAATAACATTAGGAAAAATACTTAATGTAGGTGAGTGGGGAGTGTATGCAGAAACCACCATGGCATGTGTATACATATGTAACAATCTTGCAAGATCTGCATGTGTATCCCAGAACTTAAAGTAAAATAAATAAATAAATAAATAAATAAATAAATAATGCATACAAGTGATGTATAAGTGTCTTAGTAGGCAAAGTGTAAGAGGTGAATGAGAATATCATGAATTTAGGTTCCCAGTAGACATTCAGGTGGAGGAAATGCAGAGTCTGAGAGGGGACACTGGTGAGAGCTGTGATGAAGACGTAAATAGATCTTAGAGTGATGACATTTGTTCAGAACAGTTTCAAGAGTGCTGAAAATAAAGTTTGTTCATGAGATGGTATTTTTAAGAAATATATGAGATGGCAAAAATCATACCTAAGAAAAGAAGAAAGTTCTAGGTCTTATTAAATTAGGAAATACATTATTTTATATTATTTTAAAACTTTGAAGTTATCTTTAATGAATCTGGTTTGCCTTCTTTTACAGAATTGCATATGGCAAATAATCTAAGTCTTTAATTGATGTTGTTTAGTAATAATAATTATGAGTAACAGCAATAAAAATAAAAGCTGAGATGTAAAGATTAGTGTACAGATTAGATTCCTTGCCAAGTTCATTGCCACATAGCTTTTATAAGATCATGTAAATTGATCAATGAGAAGTTTATAAGATAAAGTTTATGAAAGCGTCTCTTATTAAGGTATAAAGCACTGTTTCTATTTATTTAGTCATATATTTTTGTTTTTATTATTACTGTCCTGGTCTCAGGAACTGAACATGCCTCTGAAATACTCATGCTGTTATGGGGGAACATTTCCCTTATAATGCAAATGCTTGGTATTTTTTTCTGCAAAGTTGTGTTTCCAGACTGAAAGCACTTATAATTATACACTGTTTATTTCATTCATATATTTTTTTTCTCTAATTCAAATTTGGCTATGTGCCAAAAAGTTGGGTGATTGACACAGATTAGTTGCAAAAATATTACTAATTTTGGTCATACACACATATATGTGTACACATAAATGCAACATGTGTAAAGTGGACATTTAATGATAGTATCTCATTAACTTTATAAAATACATGCCAGTTAGATACATTAATTTCAGGCACATAATGCAGAAGTTAATTTCTTTAAAATTAGTGTGTGTTTAATTTTCAGATATATGCTATTTTCAAAGAGTGGATGACAGTTATTCATTTTTCTAACAGTGTATGTTTAAACAGTGTGAAATTTTGAAATCTTTTTTGTCCACTCACACTAAACCCAATTTCATTCTTCAATATGAGAGAATAGTATATCATTTTAACCATGTATGTACATTAGGAGAAATTATTAACTTAAGAGGCCATGTGTTATATTTGATGTCTTTCACTGATCTGTATTGGTTTCACTGGCTATATTTTTTGTGTCTTAAATACTTCATGGCTTTAAAAGCACCTAAATGTTCTCAGTTGCTCATGTATACCATTTTATGCACTCTGAATGAATCTTAGTTTATTAGTTTCTTATTGTTACCGTAACAGGTTAGAACAAACAATACAAATTGATTATCTAAATGTTATGAAGGTCAGACATCTAAAATGAGCCTTGCTGGTCTACATTTAATGTCTAATGAGGGCTGCATTTCCTCTGGAGGTTCTAGAGAAGAATCTTTTGTCCATTTTCCAAATTCTAAGGGCCAGTAATATTTTGTTGCTTGTGGTCCCATCCCTTATCTTCAAACAGACAGGCAGAGTCCTTCTCATGCTACCAAGCCTCTGACTCTCTCAATGTTATCTATAGCCTTACACATTTGTAAGGATGTCTGTGATTACATTGGCATTACCTAGATAATTACTCAATGTAAAGTCAGCTGTCCTGATTCTATCTTCAACCTTAATTTGCTTTTGGTTTGAGACTAACACATTCACTGGTTCTAGATTTTAAGATGTGAACATGTTGGGAGGTGAGAAAAAGCATTATTTTGTCTCCCATGCCTAACTATGTCTAAGGGGAATCATTAATATTAAATATAAATAAATAATTGTCCTTCAAATTATGGCATTGATAGTAAAATTGAAATGTTCAAAATATAAAACTTCATATAATATGAAAATAATATATAATTCTATAACACTTTGTTTTATGCTATGTATTACAAATTTATTTTTAATGAAAACAGTTGTATACTATTAGATTCAATCTAGTGCTTCACACTGTTGGCGAGAATGTAAATCAGTTCAATCATTGCGGAAAACAGTGTGGTGATTCCTCAAAGACCTAGGAGTAGAAATACCATTTTACTCAGCAATGCCATTACTGGGTATATACCCACATAAATATAAATCATTCTATTATAAATATATATACATATGTATGTTCATTTCAGCACTGTTCACAATAGCAAACTCATGGAATCAACCTAAATGCCCATCAATGACAGACTAAATAAAGAAAATGTGGTACATATATACCGTGGAATACTATACAACCATAAAAAGGAATGAGATTATGTCTTTTGCAGGAATATGGGTGGAGCTGGAAGCTATTATCCTCAGAAAACTAACGCAGGAACAGAAAACCAAACACTGCATATTCTCACTTATAAGTTGGAGCCGAATAATGAGAACACATGAACATAGGGAAGGGATAAACACATACTCCAACGTGTTGGGGGAGGGTGGGGCAGGGATAGAGTTAGGAAAAAGACATAATGCATGCTGGGCTTAATACCTAGGTAATGTGTTCATAGGTGCAGGAAATCACACGACAGACATTTACCTATGTGACAAAACTGCATGTCCTGCACATGTATCCTGGAACTTAAAATAAAATACTAGATTTCTAAATTATGAAGTTTCAGTGTCTGGGCAGGAAATGGCAGAAATTTGTGGATAAAATTTCTTATGCAATTTCATCAATGTTTCCATTTATCCATGGACTAAAATAAATTTTATTTTGGTTTTGTGTGCCTGATCAGTAACTAATATTTGAAGATTTTTAATCTATCCTTTATATTTGTTTAGCCACATACACATGCATACACATCTAAAAAATTCTTACCATCTCTGAATTAATTACAAACTGTGCCAATGATAAGTTCAAACATTTGACAGGATCAAGATAATGTAGTTAATGCAAAAATATTTTCTTTTACATGTGAGAAACAATTTCTCAACAAATGTTGGGAAACAATTTGTATCAGCTCATGTTCAATGAGGATAATTGAGCCCTCTACTTATTTTATAGTAAAGAGAAACTGGTTACTGAAAATCTTACAAGAATTTAAGAAGCATCGCTTAAAGAAATCATGTATGAAGAAATACATCATTTCTTAAATTAAGAAAAATCATGGAAGCAGCAACCTACAGGTCATGGAACTGGATTTTGAAAATCTCAACCTGAATTACTGCTTTTCAGAAAATAATAAAATTTTGAAGAATGAAAAAAATCCCATTAGTCTGTAGCACCAAATGAAAGGTGCTCAAATATACCCGAAGTCTCTGTGAAATTTCAAATTGTCCCCATACCTAGCTGCAAGTACCTCAGAAAATAATAACTTTACCTCTTGTTTATCTTTCCAATTTCCCATGACTTTCTCATCTCATTGCCAGACTCTAACCTGAAAACACAGAGATAGAAATTCTGGGAAATGGAATTTTCATTTTTAATGTAAAGTGACTGAAAAAGATCTGGTGATGGCCCCAGGTGATGGTACCAAATAAACTGCAGATAATCCAGAGCATGGTTACATTTTAGGTATTGAGATGGTGCTAGGGACATAAGCATGCATTTATAAATTTCTTTGGGCGGTATGGTCATTTCAATGATATTGATTCTTCCTAACCATGAGCATGGAATGTTTTTCCATTTGTTTGTGTTCTCTGTTATTTCCCTGAGCAGTGGTTTGTAGTTCTCCTTGAAGAGCTTCTTCACTTCTCTTATTAGCTGTATTCTTGGGTATTTTATTCTCTTTGTAGAAATTGTGAATGGGAGATAATTCATGAATTGGTTCTTGGTTTTCTGCTTGCCTTTTGTTGATGTCTAGAAATGCTTGTGAATTTCAAACATTGATTTTTGTATCCTGCGACTTGGCTAATGTTGCTTATCAGTTAAGAAGCTTTTGAGCTGAGACAGTGGAGTTTACTAGATATAGGATCATGCCATCTGCAAACAAAGACAATTTGACTTCCTCTCTTCCTTTTTGAACATCATTTATTCCATTCTCTTGCCCGATTGCCCTAGCTCGAATCTCCAATACTATATTGAGGAGTGGTGAGAGAGGGCATTCTCATCTTGTGCTGGTTTTCAAGGGGAATGCTTCCAGCTTTTGCCTGTTTAGTATGATATTGGCTGTGGGTTTGTCACTAATGGTGCTAATTATTTTGAGATATGTTCCTTCCATTCCTGCTTTATTGAGAGTTTTTAATATAAAGGAATGTTGAATTTAATTGAAAGCCTTTTCTGCATATATTGAGATAATCATGTGGTTTTTGTCTTTAGTTCTGTTTGTATGATGAATTGTGTTTATTGAGTTTTGTATGTCGAACCAGCCTTGTATCCTGGGGATAAACCCAGCTGACTTGATCATAGTGGGTAAAGTTTTTGATGTACTGCTGTATTTGGTTTGCCAGTATTTTATTTTGTAGTTTTTCATGGATGTTTATCAGGAATATTGGCCTGAAGTTTTCTTTTTTGTTGTATCTCTGCCAAATTTTGGTATCAGTATGATGCTGGCCTAACAGACTGAGTTGGGGAGGAGTCCCTTCTTTTTAATTGTTTGGAATAGTTTCAGAAGAAAGTGTATTAGCTCCTCTTTATACTTCTTGTAGATTTCACCTATAAATCCATCTGGTTCTAGAGATTTTTGGTCAGTAGGCTGTTTATTACTGCCTCAATTTCAGAACTTGTTATTGGTCTATTCAGGGATTCAACTTCTTGCTGGTTTAGTCTTAAGAAGGTGTATGTGTCCAAGAATTTATTCATTTCTTCTAGATTTTCTGCTTTATTTGCATAGAGATGTTTATATTATTCTCCCATTGTTGTTTGCATTTCTGTGGGGTGAGTGGTGATATCCACTTTATCATTTTGTTGTGTGTGTCTATTTGATTCTTCTCTCTTTTATTCTGTATTAGTCTAGCTAATGGTCTATTTTATTAATTTAAAAAATCATCTCTTGGATTTATTGATTTTTGAAGGTCATTTTTTGCCTAATCTTCTTCAGTTCCTCTCTGAGTTTGGTTATTTCTTGACTTCTGCTTGCTTTGGGGTTCATTTGCTCTTGGTTCTCTAATTCCTTTAGTTGTGATGTTAGACTGTCAATTTGAAATCTTTCTAGCTTTCTAATGTGGGCATTTCAGTGCTATAAATTTCCCTCTTAACACTGCTTTAGCCACATTCCAGAGATTTTGGCATATTGTCTCTTGGTCTCATGGTTTCAAAGAACATTTTTATTTTTGCTTTAATTTCATTATTTACACAGGCATCACTCAGGAGCAGGTTGTTCAATGTTCATGTAATTGACTGGTTTTAACTGAGTTTCTTAATCTTGTATTCCAATTTGATTGTGCTGTGGTTTAAGAGACTGTTATGATTTCAGTGTTTTTGAATTTGCTGAAGAATGATTTATTTCCAATTATGTGATCACTTTTAGAGTGCCATGTGTCCACAATAAGAATGTATATTCTGTTGCTATGGAGTGGAGAGTTCTGTAGATGTCTATTGGGTCCACTTGATCCAGAGCTGAGTTCAAGTTCTGAACATCTTTGTTAATTTTCTTAGGATGTTTAAGTCTCTGACTATTATTTTGTGGGAGTCTAAGTCTCTTCATAGGTCTCTAAGAACTTATTTTATGAATGTGGGTGCTCCTGTATTGGGCCTTTCTTTATAGGTGACCTGTTCTTTCTCTCTAGCTGCCCTTAAAATATTTTCCTTCATTTCAACCTTAAAGAATCTAATAATTATATGTCTTGGGGTTGATATTGTGGACTATCTTACTGGGATTCTCTGCATTTTCTGAATTTGAATGTTGGCCTGTCTTGCATAAATATTTAGGATAGTTAGCTCTTCCTGTTGAATTGAACCCTTTACTATTATGTAATGCCCTTATTTGTCTTTTTTAAATCTTCATTGGTCTAAAGTCTGTTTATTCAGAAACCAGGATTGCAACCCCTGCCTTTTTCTGTTTTCCATTTGCTTGGTAAATTTTTTCTGTCTTTTTGTTTTGGGCCTATGTGTGTCTTTGCATATGAGATGGGCTTCTTGAATACAGCACACTAATAGATCTTGACTCTTTTTCCCAGCTTGCCATTCTGGTTTCTTAAATTGGGATATTTGACCCATTTACTTTTAAGGTATATATTGTTATGTGTGAATTTCATCCTGTCATCATGCTAGCTGGTTATTTTGCAGACTTGCTTTTTTTCTGTTTATGTAGTTGCTTCATACTGTCATTGGTCTGTGTACTTCAGTGTGTTTTTGTTCTGGTTGGTAAGAGTTTTTCCTTCCCATATTTAGTTCTTACTTCAAGACCTCTTGCAAGGCAGGTCTGGTGCTGACGAATCACTTGTATGAAAAACATTTTATTTCTCCTTTGCTCTTGAAACTTGATTTAACCAGACATGAAATTCTAGGTTGAATTTTTTTTTTTTTTTTTTTTTTTAGAGTATTCAATATTGGCCCCACAATTTGTTCTGGCTTATACAGTTTCCACTAAAATGTAAATGTCTGCTGTTAGTCTAATGGACCTTCCTTCTTCTTTTTTTTTTTTTTTTTTTGTGTGTGTATTTTAGTACAGACGGAGTTTCACCATGTTACCCAGGCTGGTCTCAAACTCCTGAGCTCAGGCAATCCACCCACCTCAGCCTCCCAAAGTGCTAGGATTACAGGCAAGAGCCACTGTGCCCAGCCTTAGTGTGATGGACCTTCTTTATAGGTGATCTGATCTTTCTCTATGGCTGTTCTTAAAATATTTTTCTTCATTTTGGTCTTAGAGAATCTAATGATTATATGTCTTGGCTTCGATATTAAAAAACAATAAGGATATAAATGAGAAGTTTTCCAGAGAGATATCATTAAGAAAAACTAATCAAAACTTTTGGAAATAAAAAATAGACATAGGGAAATTCAGTGTAAAGTTTCAATGATAGACTAGAAAAAGTAGAAGAAAGGATTTCACAGCTTGAAGACAAGGCTTTTGAATTAACCTAATTAAAGATAATATAAAAAAGAATCAAAAGAAATAAACAAAGTCTCCAAGAAACATGGGATAATACAAAACAGCCAAACCTAAAACAGCCAAACCTTCTTTCCAGAGAGAGAAAAGAAAGCCAAAATTTTTGAAAATGTATTTGAAAGAATAATTGAGAAAATATGGCCTGGCCTTGCTAGAGACTTAGATATCCAAATACAAAAAACTGAAAGAACTCCTAGGGAATTCATTTCCAAAAGATTATCAAGGCAGATAGTTACAATGCTATGTAAACTCAACACAAAGGAAAGAAGTCTAAGAGCTGTGAGACAAAAGCATCAGATTAAAAAAAAAATACAAAATACAAAACCTGTTACACTAAAGCTGACTTCTCAGCAGAAACCTTACAAGCTAGAAGGGATTGGAGTCCTATATTTAGTTTACTCAAACAGAATAATTGTCAGCTACGTATTTTGTATCCAGCAAAACTAAGCCTCATAAATAAAGGAGAAACTTTTTTTTCACACAAACAAATGCTGAGATAATTTGCCACAATCAAACTAGCACTTCAAGAAATACTAAAATTAGTTCTAAATCTTAAAACAAAAGCTCAGTATGTAACAAAACAGGTCAGTGTATCACATGTCAATATTTATATTGAATGTAAATGTATTATTGTTTTATAGGCCCTGTGAGTACCTCACATGTCAATATTCATATTGAATGTAAATGGCATGAATGCTCCACTTAAAAGTTATAGAATGGCAGAATGGATAAAATATCACAAACCAAATATATGCTGTCTTCAAGAAACTCACCTGACACATAAGAATTCATAAAAATTCAAGGTCAAGAGGTGGAAAAAGGTATTTCATGCAAATGAAACTAAAAACAAGCAGGGGTAGCTATTCTCATATTGGGAGAAAGAAAAACCAGACTTCAAAGCAACCACTGTAAAAGAAGAGACAGAGACTATATATATATATATATATATATATATATATATATATATATATATATCCTTATATAATGATAAAAGGATCAATCCAACAGGAAGCTATTACAGTTCTAAATTTCTATGCCCCTAGCACTGGAGCTGCCAGATTTATAAAACAATTACTACTAGACTGAAGAAATGAGATAAATAGCAACACAGTAATAATGGAGAAATTCAGTACTCCACTGACAGCAATGGACAGATCATCAAGACAGGAAGTCAACAAAGGAAAAATGGACATAAACTATATTGTAAAACAAATGGATGTAACAGATGTTTAGAGAACATTCTTTCCTCATACTGCAGAATTTACATGCTTTTTATCAGCATGTAGAATATTATCCAAGACAAACCATACAATAAACCACAAAACATATCTTAGTAAATCTAAGAAAAAAGCATATCAAGCATCTTCTCAGACCATAGTGGAATAAAACTGGAAATAAATTCCAAAAGGAACTCTTAAAACTAACAAATACATGGAAATTCAATAATCTGATCTTGAATGACTTGGGGGTTAACAAATAATCAGAATGGAAATTTAAAAATTCTTTGAAATCAATGATAATATTGACACAGGTTATCAAAACCTCTGAGATACAGCAGTGCTAAGAGGAAAGTTTATAACATTAAATACCTACATCAAATAGTATGAAAGAGCACAAATTGATAATGTGTTATACCTCAATGAACTAGAGAAGCAGAAACAAATGAATCCCAAAGCCAGTAGAATAAAAGAAATAATGATTAGAGAAGAAGGAAATTAAAACAAAAAATGCAAAATTTTTAAAAAGTTGGTTATTTGAAAAGATAAACAAAATTGACAAACTATTAGTGTGATTTACCAAGAAAAGAAGAGAGAAAATTCAAATAAGGTAAATTAGAAATGAACTAGAGACATTACAGCCGATACTGCAGAAATGCAAAAGATCTTTCAAGACTACTATGAACACCTTTACATACACACACTCAAAAATCTAAAGAAAATTGATAAATTCTTGGCAATATACAACCATACTATATTAAATCAGGAAGAAATATACACCCTCACCAAACAAATAACAAGCAGCAAGATTGAATCAATCAGTAACTTTAAAAATGCCAACTAAAAATAGTACAGGACCAGATGGAGTCACGGTTGAATTCTGCCAGATATTCAAAGAAGGGTAACTTTTCTACTGAAACTATTCCAAAAGAGAGAGTAAAAGCAGATCCTCCCCAAATCATTCTATGAAGCCAGTATCACGCTAATATCCAAAGGATAATTCACAACTGAATTCTGCCAGATACTAACTGAAGAATTGGTAACTGTTCTACTGAAATTATTTCAAAAGAAAGAGCATAAACAAGTTCTCCCCAAATCATTCATGAAGCCAGTATTACCCTAATACCAAAACCAGGAAGGAACATAACAAAAAAAGAAATCTATAGAAAAATATCCCTGATGAACATAGATGCAAAAATCCTCAAAAACATACTAGCTAACTAAATCAAACATCTCATCAAAAGGATAATACACCATGATGAAGTGGGTTCATCCTAGGGATGCAGAGATGATTTAACGTGTGCAAGTCAATAAACGTGATATGTCACATAAACAGAACTAAAAACAAAAACCATATGATCATCTCAGTAGATGCAGAAAAAGCATTTGATAAAATCTAGAAACACTTTATGATAAAAACCCTCAACAAACTAGGCATAGAATGGACTTATGTCAAAATAATAAAAGTCAACTGTGACAAACTCACAGCCAAAATCATACTGAATGGGGAAAAGTTGAAAGCATTCCCCCTGAGAACTCGAACAACAAGGAAGTCCACTTCTAGCACTTCTATTTAACATAGTGCAAGAAGTTGTAGCCAGAGCAATCAGGCAAGAGAAAGAAATGAAGTACAAAAAAATTAGAAAAGAGAAAGTCAAATTATCACTATTTACTGACAATATAATTGTATGCTTAGAATACTCCAAGACTCATCCAAAAATCTCCTAGATTTGATAAAGGAAATCAGTAAAGTCACAGGTTAAGAGAGAGAGAGAGAGAGAGAGAGAGAGAGAGAGAGAGAGAGAGAGAGAGAATCCAGGAATTTAGAAATACACCTAACCAAGAAGGTGAAATATCTCTTCAAGGAAAACTACAAAACACTGCTGAAAAAAATCGTAGAAGACACAAACAAATGGAAACATAACTTCTCCTTATGGTCTCATGGACAGGAAGAATCAATATTGTAAAAATGACTATACTTCCAAAACCAATCTACATATACAATTCAATTCCCATCAAAATATTATCATCTTTCACAGAACTAGAAAAATAATCCAAAAATTTATATAACCAAAAAATGCACCCATCTAGCTAAAGCAAAACTAAGCAAAAAGAACAAATCTGCAGGCATCACATTACGAGGCTTAAAATGGTACTATAAGGCTATAGTTAAACAAAACAGCATGGTACAGTTATAAAATCACGCAGTTAAACCAAGGGAATAGGATAAAGAACCTAGCAATAAAGCCAAATACTTACAGCCAACTGGATGTATTCATTTCATCTCTGTTTTTTTTTTTTTTTTTTTTTTTTTGCTAAAAATAATAACATTTAAAAGTTCTTCGAGTTTTTGATAAGTTTGATATCCTTGTGTTTTTAGTTCTTCTGAAGTTTATTTGCTTATATGAGAGGAGAGTCTATCTACATTCTTTTTCTGAATGTATTGTCAAATTCCTAAGCAAAGCTGAATGCATAGCTCATATTTTCTGTGCAAATTTGAGATCTTACCCTTGATGTAAAAACTTTTATACCTAGCGAATATGCATTTTGTCTTTTAACAATGTTACATGTCCTATATTTCTAGCCTTTTTCTATAACTTTGTAGTTTATCTTATATCTGTTATGGAAAGGCTTCTTTTTTATTATTTTTCTCTTTTTTATTTGTCTTTGATATTCCTTTTGGTCTATGGAATCAGAATGCCTAGTTAAGAATCTAGTTGGAATACTAACTAGTTCTTTTATTTGGTCCAGTTTAATAGAACATTATATATAAAACATATAATTTTATTTTTTAAAATACATAATAAAACATACGTATTTATGTTTCATAAGTATAACATTATATTATAATCCTGTAACATATTTTACAATATAATATATAAATTATAAAACATATAACCTATGTAACATAAAACATACAACATACGTTTTATAATATTTTTTTAAGTATGGCCATTCTTGCAGGAGTAAGGTGGTATCTCACTGTAATTTTAATTTGCATTTCCCTGATAATTAGCGATTTTAACCATTTTTTCATATGTATCTTGGATGTTTATATATCTTCTTTTGAGGAATGTCTGTTCACATTGTTTGCCAAATTTTTGATGAAATTACTTATTTATTTATTTTTTTTCTTGCTGTTCTGTTTGAGTTCCTTGTAGATTCCAGATACTAGCCCTTTGTCAGATGCATAGTTTGCAGATATTTTCTCTCACTCTGTGGGTTGCCTGTTTATTCTGCTGATTATTCATTTTGCTGTGAAGAAGTTTTTTTTAGTTTAATTAGGTCTCATTTATATTTGTTTTTGTTGCATTTGCTTCTGGAGTCTTAGTCATAAATTCTTTGCATTGGCCAATGTCCAGAAAAGTTTTCCAATGTCATATTATGTAAGTTTTAGGTTTTCAGGTCTTAGATTTAATTATTTGATCCTCCTTTAGTTGATTTTTATATAAGGTAAGAGACAGGGATCCAGTTTCATTATTTTATATATGACTTGTCAAGTTGTTTTTATCATGATTTTTTAAATAAGGTGTCCTTTCCGCAATTTATGATTTTGTATACTTTGAAATTTTAATTGATTTTTCTCTGTCATTTCTCAGTTCCTGAAGAAATTTTAGAAATCTATGGTAGGAATAATAATAATAATAGCTAATATTTATTAAGCATTTAATCTGGGCCAACCCTATTCTGAGGTATTTGCTTATATAAAGTATTTGATTTCTAAAACTATACCGTGACGTATTTGCTAACATTGCCTCATTTTGTGAATGAGGAAATGGTGGACTTTTTTTTTTTTTTGAGAAGGAGTTTTGCTCTTGTTACCCAGGCTGGAGTGCAATGGCGTGATCTCGGCTCACCGCAACCTCCGCCTCCTGGGTTCAGGCAATTCTCCTGCCTCAGCCTCCTGAGTAGCTGGGATTACAGGCACGTAACACCATGCTCAGCTAATTTTTTGTATTTTTAGTAGAGAGAATGTGATAATAATGGTCTATATGCAATAATATCATTTTGTATACATGCATAAATATCTTTTTAAATGAAAAATTGCAAACAATTTTTTCTCTACTAAGGGAAGAATGAATATTGTTTACTATTTTGTGGAAAAAAAACAGTTATTTTAAAGAATTAGCTAAATGGAAACCAAATGACTAAAGAGTAAATACTTAAAACAAAAACACATGTGCATGCACATATGTACAGAGGAAATGAATTCACAAAATTTGGGACCAATTTCCTTTAGGGAAAAACTAAAATTGGTAAGATTTTCATGTTTTTGTGATTGTAATTTCATAATTTATAAAGAATTAATAGGGATTTTTAAATATAGCATTTACAGTTGTAATGTGAAGGAATAACTATCACAGATATTGAGTGAGATACTAATTCTTAAATATTGTGGAACATCGAAGGAAGGCTAAGAAGAGGAAAGAAACAGTAGAGATTGTAGGTTGCCTTTAATAATGTTATTATTTATTTTTAAGCATGCACATGCTTTTTTTATATTATTAAAATTACCATTTACACAGCAATGTGAAAGTGTGTCACTGAACTTTACGCTTAAAATAGTCAATGACAAATTTTTATATGTGTATTTAACTACAATTTTTTTCAAATAAAAACAATAAAGACATGGTTAACATAATCTTGTTTTAATTAGATTTTTCCATCCATCTATCTGTATATGTGTATCAGAACAATCTAAAAAAAAGTCATTTAATTTTTTATGAGTTTCTTATGAGCAGTATAATTTTGGATTTTATTTTTACATTTTTGTTTGCTTCTGTTTTTTCTTTCTTCTTTATGCTTTTCCATATTCTTTGAAAAGTTTATGATGAGCATGCATAATTTTTAAAAACTATTGAAACATTAACAACAAAAGTAAATAAATTATCTCAAAGACTAACCAAAAAAAAGGACTAATAGCCATATACAAAAATAAAAGAATTATCAAAAAAAAGAAAAACATATTTTAGATGTTGCTATTTCGTTCATATCACTACTCCTAAAAGTAGAATGAGGTTTTGGTTTTTTTTTTCTCCTCTAAGATAATTGAAGAAAAAAAGATGCCAAATTCCTAAAGCTTTGGTTGTGAAAGCTAAAATATTCTATATAGTTTCAGTTTCTTGACTGCATTAAATTTGGCTAAGTACTTACGTCATAAAATACCCTGAATTTTGTTATTTTTTCTTTCCATTTCTATGGAAAAATATCTAGGCTGGGTTTTTTTTTTTTTTTTTTTTTTGTCTTTTGTAGTCTAACAGGTATCTAATCATCTGCCAGCAGAAAAATAATAATAATAATAATGTCACCGATGATGAAACCTAAATGGCACTTTGTTGCCTTCAGTCTAAAATCTAACGTGTTCTTTTTATCAGACGCATTATAATGTTGCCTTTTCACAATTTTTAAGACATATTTTGATTTTTCTCAAAATGTCCATTTCACTTTAACCAATATCGATTGCTTTTGAAATATTCTTCAGATACATGCTAATTAAATTCCTTTTTATCTTCCCAAACCACAATTTACCTCTCTCTCACCTTCCATTTTCATTCTATCCCAATTAGGAAGACTATAGTCAAAAATCAAATTTAAATAAGATCTTCTCTGCCTGCTGTTAAAATAGTTCCTCCTTCTTTATGTATATCCTTCGATTGCATTTTTCACCATAGTAGTGTTTAATACAGGGTCTGCTTATGTGCTTATCTTTTATTCACTATCTACTCTGTCCTTTAGTTCCCTAAGGAGAATACAATCTGAGAGCAAAGGTTGTGATGTAAACTTACTTATTTTTCACAACAGATAATATAGTGTTTGTTATATAGAACTCATTACTTTATTTCTTTAAAAATTATTATTTATAATGTAAATCACATCTAATTTACTTTTGGTGTACATTAATTTCATCTACTTTATGAGTGAAATGGAAATCAGCTTTTGCCATTAATATATCTGTTCTCGATTTAACTCTTGCAAATCTTAGTAAAAGAAAAGAGAAAAAAAATTTATCTCCAGTTTCAGACAAAATGCAACTGGAGAAAAATAAAATGCTATTAAATCAAAGAGGTGTGTAGATATGTTTATTAAAAATAAAAGATGTCAGGTACACTGGCTCATGCCTGTAATCCCAACATTTTTTGAGGCCTAGATCGGAAGATTGCATGAGTTCAAGAGTTAGAGACCAGCCTGGACAGTACAGCAAGACCCTTCTCTACAAAAAATTTAAAAGTTAGCCAGCCATGGTGGCATACACTGGTAGTTCCAGCTACTCAAGAGACTGAGGAAGGAGGATCACTTCAGTTCAGAAGTTCAAGACTGCAGTGAGCTATGATCATTCCAATGCACTCTAGCCTGGAGATACAGCAATACACCCATCACTTAAAAAATAAATAAATAAAATAAACAAAAAAGTAGAGGAGAAAATTGTCTTTTACTGTCACACAACAAATATTTATTGAACATAAAATTGTCAAATGACAAATATTCATATGTATATTTTACTACATTTTTAAAAATAAAAGCAATAAAAGCATGGTTAACATAATCTTGTTTTAATTAGATTTTTCCATCCATCTGTCTGTATATGTGCATCATATACAGATTTGATACATATGTATATTCTGGAGAGCCTATTAGATGCTAGAGATACTAGTTACAACAAGTTAGGCATGACCATGAATAGACTGTATAGAGCTTACTGTGAAGTGGAGAGCTCTACAGGCAATTGCTCTGAAGTGTGTGACTAGTGCTATCTAAAAACAAGTACAAGAAGTTATGAAAGCAAACCTGGTGCTTCCCAGAGAACTTGTGATTTAGGTAAACAGTTTTGAGCATCCAAATAAAGGAAATGAGAGAAGTGAAGGGAAGTTTTCAGTAGTTTTAGATGACTGGAAGATAAATTGATTGAAGAGAGAGTGAGGTGATGATGGCAAGAGATTGGGCTTACCTATCAAAATTTTATGAAAAATATATCTGCCACTACTCTGGCCCATGGCATCATGATCTTTTCTATATATCTATAGATAAAACATTTATGTATGTTTTCCTTATACATACATACAGATAATAATTCATTTATAAAAGTTGTCTAGTATTTTTACATAAATTAAGAAAGCTAATTTGGGACCCGTCTCCCAATGTCACATCTTTCCGGTCACTGTACATATTGTATGTAAGCCATAGTGATTTTTCAACTTCCCAAAATCAATGAGGTCTTTTATTTATCTATTTATTTTTATTTAATTATTGATATCTTGAGATGGAGTCTCACTCTATTGCTCAGGCTGGAGTAAAGTGGCACAATCTTGGCTCACTGCAACAAGGTCTTTCTCTTGTAAGAGACTTCATATTTACTTTTTCTGCATTCCAAATCCTACTTCTGTCTTCATCACTTTGCTAACATCTATTCATCCTTTTATTTTAGCCTCAATATTTTACTTCTAATAGTGTCATGTGTGGTGACTCAGTAAAATGTACCTTAATTATTTTGTTCATTTACACATGATTATCATACAGAATAATGGCTGGCACATGTCGTAGGTACTCAATAAATACTTGTTGAAGTGGATGACTGAAGGAAAGCTAGATAATGCTAAATGGCTAAATAAGAAATGCAGGACTATAAACTTACTTGGCTGACTCTTGACAGTTGATATGGTTTGTCTGTGTCTGCACCCAAGTCTCATCTTGAACTGTAATGTGAACAACTCTATTTTAGGTACTTACTGGATATTTACATGAAATGTCCAGATAACAGTAATATGTGAGGATATGCAGCTCAGAAGAACAATATACATCAGAGAGATGGGACTGATAATCATCTTCTGCTATGGTTGGTAACCAGAAGCATGCTGAATGAGCTCTCTTGTAGACAAATCTGAGAAGAAAATAAGAGTCCTAAAACAGTTAAATCTGAAAAAGAAAGAAAGTAGAGACAGCCAAAGAGACTAGAACTGGATTTTGATGAAACTATGAATATCTGATATCATGAGTTGCTGCATGAGATGAGAATGCTTGAAGTCTGCTGATATGGTAAACAGACTCCAGTAATGTTGAGTTGGATCAAATTGATGTTCATTCAATTTTTCACCAGGATAATTGGCAAGACATTTTAAGTTTATTCTAGGGCAGGTGGCCAAAATGTGCTTGGTTTAAGAGCAAGCAGAATTAGGAAACAATAGAATAAAGACAAGTTTTTCAATAGGTCTACCTACAAGAAAGGAGACAGAAAAATGAATAGTAGAAAGAAAGGACTCTGTGTTCAAAGTACTTTTTAAGAGGAAAATTTTTGTGTAGTGTATTTCATTTTTATAGAAAGGATCTAATTAGAAAGGAGAGGGAGAAGAAAGTTGATAATTGAAAAAGGGACATCCCACTGCTGAAGAAACAGGAATATGTGAAAATCATAATGCAGACAGAAAGATTAGGTTTAGGAACTAGAGAGAGAGAGAGAGAGAGAGAGAGAGAGAGGATTCAGGAAAATGTATAAGCTTGGTGGAAAGAAAATGTTTACATTTATAGCTGGTGTTTTATTTTCTCTGAGAAGTGGACATTAATGTCACCATCTGAGAATGAGACAATGTTGGGTTAGTCAAAGATGACGAAAGACTTAAGTTTTGAAATGACATGTTACTACGGTAGCTGAGTGGAATTGGTTAGATTTATTTTTTTAATGTTCACTATATTTAGCTACTTATGATTTATATTGCCATCAACACAAAAATATTTAAAATGTTTCTATTGTGTAAATTCACATAAACTGAAATAACTGCATA
Organism: Saimiri boliviensis; assembly: GCF_048565385.1. Lineage (NCBI taxonomy): Eukaryota > Metazoa > Chordata > Mammalia > Primates > Cebidae > Saimiri > Saimiri boliviensis. The sequence goes on along the minus strand of NC_133449.1, from coordinate 274,582,238 downwards.
ATGCAGAATGAAATGGGTAGTAGTATTACACAAACCTCATATTCTTTATACCCATGTGAAATATCTAGTAGGATAGTCTAAAACAGCAATTCTCAAGTGGGAAGTGTTACTTACAATAGAAAGAGGCAGGCTGCTCTATTCTGATGACCAGTTTTGAAGAAGCAGGTTTTTACACTAAAATGAAGCTGATGTGTATACATGAATAAACACTGTCAGGTAAAATTGAATGGCTCGGGTTCTCTCCTATCCATTAACATCTACATAACTATTTTTATAAATTTAAATTCATAAATTAAAATTGTTGACTTAAATACTTACAGATTACATTAATATTCCAGTGACATTTTAATACATTCCTTAAAAGATAATTTAATAACTTCAATTTTGAAGTAAAAGAGATTTTGAAAACATTTTTAACTTTGTAATTTTGCCTACAGGTAGCTTATTCCCTGCTATATCAAGATGGTCAGAGAGTCTTTATTGTTAGAGATCTATTCTTATCTAAATGAATAAATGAGAAATTATTGCATTCAAAGATGGTGTCATCATTTTAGAATACAAAAAATTAGCAAATAAATTCCAAACTCTTGAATGTCAGCTTTTTATAGTTGGTACAAGAAACCTGATGGGAATAAAATACATCCAAGTGTATTGTATTGCTTTTGTTATTATGTTTCTATATCAACCTCCAGAGAAAGCATTATTATTAATAGCAGTTATTGCTATTGAAACTATATTGCCTTTCCAATAAAATGTAATCCAGAAGTTTTGAACTTTTTAAAACTAGCTAGGAACAGATAGAATAATAGCAAAGTTACCTATGGTTTCCTATCCAAATATCATAAAAGTAATTACAGGAGTTACTGCTCTTGTTAAATTCTCCTGATGATTTTACTGAATAATATTTTTCTTTTATTTCCCACATCACAGAATGGTGTTACATTTATCCAGTTTATAAGGAGGTATGAATTACTCTTTGCTTTTAACAGATCAGGACCCATTTCTTGAAAGATTTTGAAGGGTAGGATTCTCTGTGGACACAAATAATGGCTTACAGTATATGCTTTCATGATTATTTGAAATATACACTCTAGATTTGCTCAATTGTTTGATTATAGCAAAAAGAAATTGCAGTAGACAAAATATTTAAAATTATGGAATGCTGGGTTGGAAGGAACGCATATTAGTGTGTAAAGAAACAGAGTCAGATAATGAGAAAACAGCCTTTTTAAATTTCATAACTGTATTTTACTGACTTGCATTTTCTAAAATTTATAATACTTTAGTAATACAGAACAGCATTTACAATTAAACTTGAAAGCTTAACACTTAATTAAGATATATCTATATATCTATGGCTATATATCCCTGACCTCACAGAAGTTACAAACTATTCAGTCCACCAGGAGGAAAAGAGATTTTTTTGAAATGCTAGACTATATTTTACATGCTACCTGAGGGAACACAGGGATGGAATGTGAGGGAACATCGAGACATCTCTAGAGATTTTTAGTCAAGTTTCCCAGTTCATAACTTTCATTTATTGATGAAAGTTATGAACTGGGAAACTTGCCTAAAATTATTTAAAACTTAAAACAAATTGCCAACCTTTTAGAATTGATATTTAAGAGGCAATTCTGCATTTTTGGACTTATTTGAAAAGCTGGAAGATGTGACAATATTTGACAAACATTAATGTGACATTGGCCTACTGGGTCTGAGAGCAGTCAGCCCTTTTAGAAAAGGGTTGTGTTAGTCTGGATCTATATTTACAACCATCCTATCCTGTGTTTACATACTGACACTGAAGTTAACAGTTGATATTTGCATGCAATATCTAAGCAGCAAAAAATATACATGCACATATATGTATATATATATACATATATACACATATGTATATATGTACATATATATATATATATACATTACACATGGAAACAAGAACAATAACAAAGGTAATATTTTTAGTTTTCTTAAATACAAAGCCCTTGTAAGTATGTGTAATCCTTTCTAGATCAAATGATTTAAAATTTTTTGAATGAAATGACATAGAAACTGAAGTCTGAAAGATGAACCAGGAAGTAATGAGGGAGAGTTCAGTAGTCATTTATTCTCCCAGATAATAAATGCTCACTGGATATCTAATATGTGGTGGGAATTGTGGTACACTGGTTTACGAATACCCTAACCCCTATTCTAATGGAATTCACAGTATACTGTGAGATACGTATGTGCCAAAACGCAGGATTTGGCAGAGCATGAAGCAAGGAAGTTGTGTAAGTTTACTATGATTGAAGGTGGAATTTGAGAGTAAGAATGTTGATACATTATTTTGAAGCAAAGACAAAATCTAGATTTATAAAGTCATTATGAACAATGACGTTAAGTGTAAGGCTGGTTGCTGGGAGCTCCGACACGCCCATCCCTCTCCGCACCTGAAAACTACATCACCAAGCCCACCGTGGAAAAAACTCTGCCAAAATTTAAAAGAAGCCCTGCCAAAACCTGCCCAATAGCATTTTGCCGTGTCCAGGTCCCACTTCCCCTGGGCGGCCCACGCAGCGGAAATCCCGCCCACCTACCAGTAGCAGCTTGCCCCGTTCACGTCCTGTTCCCTCATAACCAATCAAGACACCCTCACTCACTATGAAACCCCACCCTGGGGAAGTGAAACGCGACTTCACTGGCCCCTTCCCCCAGACCATGGAACCTCCTTCGGGAGCTAAATAGATTGGCATTTAATTTTCTTATACCGGCTTCAGTTTCCTTATTTTAAACTCGGCAATAACTCTTACATTAAGAAAATCTGATTTTATTGCAAGCATAGTCATAAATGGTAAGAAAATCTGATTGTATTGCAAGCATAGTCATAAATGGAAGTCATAGCAAACTTTTAGGGGACTTTTATAATTGTGTTTGTGCATGTGCCTGTGCTTGATAAAGACCATTTTGATATTCTTCTTAGCATACTGTATCAGTAAAGAAAGGGAGAGATGATGGTGCCCTGGAATACTGATCGTGGTGTTGGTAAGGAATGAACTGAATATAGAGTTCCATGGTTCTTAAGCATGAATGTGAAGACTTTCACCCGTTTTCCTCAATATCTAACACATTCCCTCAAACAAATTGCTTTGTTACAGTCTTGTTTGTTATGCATTGTGCCTGAGTTACAATAAGTCCTCAATAAATATTACCTATACAATAGGGAGAAAGGGTATTTATTCGAAGAGCCTCTTTTTATTCACTGTATAATATAGAGACACATAATTTTATTCTGCCTCAGTTTTTGAATTCCTAAAAGGAGGCAGAGACGAAATGTGATAATGCATGTAAACCAATTTAGACCTGCCCTTAGCTTATACAGAGAGATCAAAATTCCAAAATCTAGCCTCATAAGTGAGATGGACAGTTGCTCTTTGATTCTTTTCTGTAATATTACTTTATTCCAAGTTTATACTGCCAGTCTTCTTCAGCAACCTCAGAGAAAATTTCTAAGCGTCAAAAAATAACCGTGTGTGAAAAATAAAAAAAGTAATAGTAAAGGCAAAACGGACTCTGGGAGATGTGGTTTCCATGAAGACATTTGCAGTTCTAAGCCTAGTTGACACTCGCAGAAGAAAATGGATAAATATACCAGCTGAACTGCAGTTTCTCATGAACTACAGAGTATCAGAGAAATATAAAGATCCAGAAAAGTGGGACAATTTTAATCCTTAAAGGTTTAAATAGAGCACAGCTACAAAGGAGAAAAGCTACTAAAGGAGAGAAATAAGAGAGCTACTCATGCTAATTTGTCCTTTCTTTTAGACCTGAAAGGCAATTTAACCAGCAAGCCAGTTAATTAAAGTGCGTAAGTGCAGCTCATTTTGTTTGTGGTTAGTCACTTGGTCTGAATAGATGTTATTATATCTTATGTAATAATGAGTAAAATTTATCAAGATGCAGGAAGCTAACCAAGAAACATTAGTAAAATGTAGGTGACCAAATATTTCTAAATAGAACTATTTTAGTGTTTTTAGTTTTTGTTTTGTTGTGTTTTGTTTTGTTTTGTTTTTTTTTAATAAAAACCTTGTAAAGTATGACTTTATTTTGGCCCATGATCATCCACTCTATACTCACCCCAAGCTCAAAGTAGAACCAGAATCAGAGATTTGAATGCAGTTAGCTTATTTCCAAAGTCGTGCTAGGAAGCAAGAATGAGGGATGCAGAATGGAACAGGGAGAAATCAAAAATCAATGTAATAATGAGTTATTGAGGACCATGTTATAGTCGGAATATTTGTGGTTTCCCTCCGATAGTCATATGCTACAACTTAATCGCCAAGAGATGGGACTTTGGGAGGTAATTAGATCATGTGTACTCTGCCCTCAAGAAAGACGTTCATGCCCTTAGAATAGGGACCTGAGGGAGCTTTGTCTGTCCCTTCTGCCAGGTGACAATACTGTTAGGTAGAAAGGGCCCATTCCCCATGCCCGGGACCCACATCCAGCGGACCGCCTCCGGAGCCCATCCCCTCTTGCCACATGGCTCTTCCTTCTTCTTTGTTTAACCTCCACCAATCACTCCATAACACCTCACCTGTACTCCCCACCTTAGCCCGCCAAAGCTAAGCCAATCCCTGCACTCCACAATACTCCCGCTTCGCCCATGCCCAACCGCCACCAATCACTTCACAACACCTTGCCTAAACAGGCCGCCGCCCCTATAAAAACCCTCTCCGGCAGCTGCTGGGTGCAGCTCTTCCCTCTCCCGCTCGAGTTGCCCGCAAACCCCAATAAACCTGGACTCGGCTTAACAACTCCTCGCTCTCATTTGCTTTGGGAAGGGTCTCTGCGGGTCGCACATTTGGTGCCGAAACCCGGGAGGTGTAGGCGGCTGGTCCACCAGCGGCCCCCTCCCTCTGGCGATCCCCCTTCCTCTGAATTGGCCTCCACACTCCAGATAAGGTAAGTCCATTTACTTGCCTATCTTCCCCGCGGTGCATGTGGTGACCTCTTTTCCTTTTGCATCTCCCACTCCACGGATCCCTCGCCAAGCGCCGGCCGGCCGGAGAGTGAGATCCTCCAACCAGGCTCCAGGAGCCTTGGAAGTGATCAGACGAGGGACGCCTCCTCTGGTCCTTCCCCCACTTCCACTTCCACTATAGGAATGGTCAGACGGGGGGACGCCCTCTCTGACTCTTTCTATCACCCTCTAGAGGGCCTGTGGGACAGACGGGACGCCTCTTCCCACACCACTCTAGCCCAATCCCGCTAAAAGGAAAGGTCCTGCCACACGCGCCATGGGGAACACGGAGTCTCAAATTCCTAACAACACCCCTCTCAGGTGCTTACTCCTCAACTTTTCTCAGCTGGGCTACTCCCAAATCCTCCTGTCCCAAGTGGCCTGGCCCCAATACCAGCTTAATAACAGGCCACATTGGCCTCCGACTGGTACTTTCGATTTTAACGTCCTACGAGACCTAAACAATTTTTGTCGCCGTACTGGCAAGGATCGCGAGGTGCCGTACGTCCAGGCTTTTTGGGATTTGCGTCCCCACCCCGACCTCTGCTCCTCCTGTTCCACTCATCAAGTTCTCTTAGCTCGCACCCCTCCCAAGGTCAGCTCTCCCCCTCCTTACGAACAGCAGGAGGAGCTGCCTAACCACCTATCCCATCCCCCTCCTGCTCACTCCAACTCCCTTCCTCCGCCAGTTGCAGACCCTGCCCCCACTCCCACAGCTCCTCCTCCTCCTTCCCCGTCCTTCTCCTCCCCTCCAACTGTTGCGCCAGTTGCAGACCCTGCCCCCACTCCCACAGCTCCTCCTCCTCCTTCCTCGTCCTCCTCCTCCTCCCTTCCAACTGTTGCGGCGCCGCCCCCTTTAAGTTCTCCAGTTGCGGCCCATACTCGTTCCCACCCACCAACTGTCCTAGCGCCGCAGAAGGTCTCGTCAGAGTTCATGTTCCTTCTCCCTCCAAGACCTGGCTCAAATTGAACGCCGGCTTGGATCTTTCTCGGCCGATCCCTCCACCTATATTAAGGAATTTCAGTACCTCACTCAGGCTTATAGTCTTACCTAGCATGATATCCGTATTATCTGCACTTCCACTCTCACCGCAGAAAAACACGAGCGCATCCTAGCGGCAGCCAGGCATATGGCAGACAGGGACCATGCTATAAACCCTAATCAAATCCCAGTTAGCACTGAAGTTCTCCCTAGCACAGACCCCCAGTGGACTTATCAGGAAGGGCCGGGGTCTAACATCCCTGCCCGTGACCAGATGCTCCAATATCTTCTGCGGGGCATGGATACTGTCTCCAATAAGGTGGTTAAGTATAATAAACTTAAAAAAGTCACTCAAAAGCCAGACGAAAACCCTGCCCTTTTCCTCGGCCGTTTACAGGAAACCCTTGTCCGCTATACTTGGCTTAACCTTACTTCCCAAATTGGGGCTGCTGTCTTAGCCTCCCACTTCATCTCACAATCCACTCCTAATATCCGAAAAAACAAAAAAAGGTGGAGGATGGTCCGGAGACCCCTATACAGGACCTGGTAAAAATGGCCTTTAAAGTATTTAACGCAAGGGAAGACACAGCCGAGGCTGCCCGCCAAGCCCAAATGACACAGAAGGTCACTTTACAAACCCAGGCTCTAGTAGCAGCCCTGCGGCCGGCAGGAAACCGGGGCCCACAAAATACCACTCGCACCCCTCCAGGGGCTTGTTTCAAATGTGGAAAGGAAGGACACTGGTCCAAGGCCTGTCCCCAACCTCGTCCACCCACCAAGCCCTGCCCCATCTGTGAGCTTATGGGACACTGGAAGTCTGACTGCCCCAGTTTGCCCAGGGTCCCGGTCTCTCCGGACCGACATCCTGGACAGCAAGGGGCTGTCACTGGAGGCCTGGAACCTGGTCGTGCCGCCCAGGGACCAGGCGCCCAGAACTCTCCGTTCCCGGAACTTCTAGGGCTGTTAGACGACTAGAGGAGCCCTGGCTCCCCAACCCCGGTTACCCTTGCCGAGCCCAGGGTTGTGTTCAAGGTAGCGGGTAAAAGTGTCTTCTTCTTAGTCGACAAGGGGGCTACCTACTCTGTGCTTCCCTCCTACTCAGGACAAACTCTTCCTTCCCAGGTCTCTGTTGTGGGAATTGACGGGTCTCCATCCACACCGCGCAAAACCCCTCCACTCACATGCTCTTTTAACTCCTCCATTTCCACCCACTCCTTCCTAGTCATCCCCTCATGCCCCGTGCCCCTTTTAGGATGGCACATTCTAACCAAACTGCAGGCAACTATCGTCTTCCCACATACTAATGCCAGTATCTTCCTTCTTTCTCTGGTTACCAATCCGCCAGCCCCCCACCAGGCCGTCCAACTCCTTCCTAGCATTTGCCCACAGGTATGGGATACCAGTACTCCCTCCGTGGCCTCCCATCATCAGCCTGTTCGCATTCGCTTAAAGGACCCCTAACCTTCCAGGAAACTGTTAACCAGGCCTTTAATGCTCTCCTAAAAGCCTTATCCACAACTACCAGTCTAGCTATACCTAACCCAAACAAGCCCTTCCACCTATATACAGACGAGAAGCAGCACACAGCAGTAGGTGTCCTTACTCAGCCAATAGGATCCACCCTCCTACCAATAGCTTATCTGTCCAGACAATTAGACCCCACTGTACAGGGATGGCAACCATGCCTACGGGCCCTCACAGCAGCAGTCAACCTCACTACTGAGGCCCTA